>NC_056734.1:812118709-812250105 GCF_019279795.1 Protopterus annectens
AAATAAAAAAATACTATGAACAATTAGACAACAGACCCCAGCAGGGAAAAGACACACAGAGCAGGTAAAATAACTCATTCAGAAACTCAAACGTTTACCTTAACTTGATTAAAACAGCAGAAGATTTTCTTAGGCATCTCACCTAAGCATACTGTAAAAGTAGTATTATAAGCATTCAAGTACATGCAAATTTCTGATGTGTAGCACAGACTACAAAGTAAGGTGGTTAGACTTACCTACAGGGATGTTGGATGTGGTCACTGTGGTCACATGTGGCGAGTGTGAGGGCACTGTCATAGTCACAATTGTACTTGTGGTGACCTGGGTGTGGGACACAGAGCCTGCAACATCCAAAACAAATAAAACATGTTTATTATCCTACAAGTAGCAAGTTAACTTAAGATACTTTGACAACAAAAGACGATTATATTATACAAATATATATATATATATATATATATATATATATATATATATGTGTGTGTGTGTGTGTGTGTGTGTGTGTGTGTGTGTGTGTGTGTATGTACACACACACACAGACACACACACACACCTGCGTTAGGGCTAGACAGCCGGCGGCATGAACCTCGGCTCTAGATGGCCGTCACTTTTGAGGTAACACACCGTCCCCCATGTTCAAAAATGTGAAAAAAGGGCTGTGGATTGATGCAGGAATAAACACAATTTTATATATAAAACATTAGATGTGTGTGTATACATATGTAATATATATATTATCACAGGTAAACAAGACAATAATCATAAAATAATTTTGAAATGAACCTGTAATGTTTGTTGCTTTAGCCATGTACAGAAGCAGTTTTTGCTAGTTTACATGAAAGTATACAGCACATGTGGTGAGGACATTCAGATTCAACCAGGGCAAAAGTCACACGATAAGGTGATTTTATGTGCTGTCACTCCATTCAAACAGCACAAGTGCACTTCAAATGCAACTATTTCACAGCACGAAGCAAACTTTTCTAACAAAGCATTACATAAATGGAATGCAGTGGAGTGTCTTGAAAATTCTGATATTTCCACAGAACACATTTTTTAAACGTGCTAATTTGTAAAAGACTGAATTCTACTAATGCAATAATGACACGCTCAAAAGTCTTCAACTGTATTCCAAGTCTGTATAGCAAAATATATTTGTTCAGTGTTCATGTCAAAGGTTAAATTTTTTTTTACTTAGAAAGTTTGAATATCCATTTGTTCTGAAAAAAAAACATACTAAACAAATGGTATTTTTCAAACTTTAACTACTTTTACTAATAAATAGAGAAAATGCACATCTTTCCCATCTTTTCTGATTTCAGACTATGACTACTAGCTTAGTTTGTCCTAAACAAGGAAGAAGATGAAGCAGTCTTTCAGATAAATTCTCATTTCTTTTTCAAATTAGCGGGGGAGAATACAGCTCTCCATCATTTTTGATTATGCTATTTGTTTCCAAATACATTAATTCAGCATTACAACTATAATTTATAAATAAATTACTTCAGCTCTTCTACAACTTTGTATGACCCTACACTGATTTAAGCTAATACTTCTTACATGTATTCCTTTACTATTTTAGTTTTTCATCTCCCATCTTATTTTTATTTTACCTTTTATTGTTCGGGTAAGCTCACCGAACAAACCATCACTTTTCAGGGGCTACCTTGCAGCATCTCTCCAGTAAAGTGACTTGCTCAAAGTCGTACAGTAGGCAAATGAAGTTGGAATGAATCAAATCCCTCCCTGTGCTAACTGCCAGACTTTTAAAATGAATACATCTCCCATGTGACTACCCATATTAAATGACTGCACTGCTTCTCTTCTTTCTAAATGTATGCAGTGCACCGTCCTCTTTTCATTCTGTTCCAGTCTAACTCCATACATTTCAATTTTACTTCCGCCCCTTCTGTATGATAAAAGTCAGAATTGTAAAAGTCAGAAAAAGTAAGCAACTTTTATCATCTAAAACATTATCCCATTCTACACCATTGGAGAGTAAATGCAATTTACACCTTCTGTTTTCGTCTCTGCTGTGGTTCAATGATGTTGGAGAAAATTCCAGCATATCAAATTTTACATAAGAGTCAACATACACAGCTTTACGTGAAACTGAAATGCCATGTTCAGTTGGTCAATGAAGTATCTCAGTTCAGGAAGGGACCTCCACTCTCTACAGCCCATTACCAACACTCTACTCCAAGGCTGCTGCACCTTAAGAAAATGAAACTTTTCCTCCAGTTACTGTCAAATAGAATGCATTTTTGTACACACAAACATCAAAGTGAAAAAAGTCACATAACGGAATAACATCATTTATTGTCTCTATGTACTTTCCATCACATCTGATAATATTGAGCATAATTCATAGAAGAAAACGTGCAACTTCCCATTCATTTTAATCATTCACTGCTCTTTTCCAGCCACTTCTTAGTTTTAGCTTGTTTTTCCCCATTCATCTATAGCTATTATACCTAACCCCCCAACAAGCTCTTTTACTCTCCTATAACACCAAGAGTCAGAAGATACCTAGGGAGAAAGGCAAAAGCCAGGGAGTTTATGCCAACCATCCTGCAGGAGCAACCATACTTTTGTTATATGTCTGCTCCTTTCTCCATTGTCTAGCAAAAGCAGGTCAATGCCTAACACCCAATCTCACTTCCCTACTGGCTACTAAAACTACTGCAAGGCGTGTGTGTGCGCGCGCATACATACATCTGCGCACTTGCAATAGTCAGCTGGAGTGTAGACATACCTTGGTGGGCTCAAATTCCTGAATCTTGCTACAAAGGTGATGAGAAGCAACAGCTCCTATCCACTACAAATCATACCTCATCAATGATCCTTATCATGAACTTTCAGAGTTGCTTTACTGAGAAGAGGGTTATTGGAATGAGATCTGCCCTTTCTTCCCTTGCTTTTAGCATAACTAAAGAAGGCATTCACTCCTTGGCTATCCTTGCAAGGGCACCCAGTACAAAATTTCTTGAATAACGGTTTCTAAAGCCAAGTGAGCAGATCTACATTAAGAATCATGTAGCTTTGCATTGGGCTGCAGAATAACTGGACATTCAACTTCCACTCATGGATGCTGAGGATGGATTTTAAAGAGTTGTGGACCAAAACAATAAGAGGCCTGACACTGGAAACTCTGTTGAACAGCTAGATTGTGTGCTATCATGGTCAACATACAAAGCTGAAAGGACTGAGCTCTCCCAATTCATTGATGAATGTGGTGTTCCCTGTAATTACCCTGAGTACCCACTCCCCAAGCTTCCAAGCTGATTTGAATATTTGAAAGGGCATACATAAGGGGACTAGCATCTCTTAGAATCTGATGTGTTTTGACCTGCCCTGGTTGATCCACCATCCAAGAGACCTGTACAAGTTCCCCACAAACAGGTGAACGCATCCGTAGTCAGTGTTAGGGCCCCTTTACGGCTTAGAAATGGCAACCTTGAGTTGGCCTGCACCTGATACATTCACCACCAGAAATCCCTCTCAATCAAATGTATTCTGGGCCTCTCTCTAGTGGGTGATGGTGCTGCTTTTCTTAACATGTAGCTTGGCTAAGGAAGTCATGAAAATGGAGGCTGACATTTTCCCAATGCTCTGAGGAGAGTCTCCTCTGCTGACTACACTATGGCATGACTACTGTATTGTATTGGAGGCTGGTTTCCATTGTTTTACTACTTGCATGCTCTTACCCTTTTCCTCCAGTCTTCCTGAAAACTTCATGTGGGAAAGTTAAAAAAAAAAAAAAAAAAAGTCCTTGAAGCAAAGGGACACTGTGGCACAGTTCTTTCCCATCACCCTGTAAAGACTAGATGTTATGTCACATACCTACTTTCTAATTACTGCCTTGAAGCTACCACAGAGGCACAGGCACCTGTACAGCAATACTCACAGCCAAGGCAGCCTGGGCCAACTGTAGTAATATTTGCTTCAAGAATTACTCTTGGACCTCTTCCACCATGTACTTGCATTTGCTTAAGATGTCCACCCAATACTGTTGCGTATAAGTATAGGCAATTAACAGCCTGGATGCCCACAGGGAGGATACATACATTCAAACCCCCCTCCCCCCACACACAAAAAATGGTCCAAAGATATAACTTGTCAATGGGAAGTGTATTACTGACCAGCACCTTCAAGTGACATCAATGGAGAGGACGACAACACAATTTTTAGAGGTATCTAAACTTATTATTGACCCTATAAAATCGGTCTTGCTTCCTGGTGCTGATGTTTGTAAATCTAGCTCCACAGAGGCATTATCAAAGGCATTACAACTCCTAGAAGATTGGAGTTACGGTTGTCAGACTGGGCTCTTAAATACCCAGCAGTTCAAGATATCTTTTCCGGCTGTCTGACAATTTCTTAGTGTCTCCATTTAAAATGTTCTCAAACTATGTTGAAGATTTCTCTACAGGAGAAAATGTCAGGGAGAATCAAAGGAAAGGAATAAAGGGAATCTTATCCATCTGTGTCAAAACTCACGATAAAGTACACTTGCACAAAACAGACAAAGCCTTTCTCATTTTTAATCATCAAACTCTGGCATCAAACTGTAGAGGATGCTTTTCTCCTGTAGGTCAGAGATATCATTTTGGAAGTCAAGGGCTGTCCTGGAAGGAGTGCCAAAACATACAGTCTCTCTGCCATGTCACATTTTCAGTTCTGAGTCATAATCAAAAGGCCTCAAAAGGCTTCCTTTTTCATCTTGTGAGAAAGGCTTCAGTGGACTATTCCTGTCAGCTGGAACTGCCTTCCTGTCCACATCAGAAATTGCTGGATTCAGGGAAAAACAGTAATCAACTCCTTGATCTCCACAAATGCAGATGTTGGAAGAAGATCTGGTAGTTCCTTACTTCATTTAGTGTCTCCAGTTTCTCACTCTGGTTTTCAGTACATATATATTTTTCCTATGAATTCATACATTTAGACATTACAAAGTGTCCTTAACTCATTACAGCAGAGTGCGCCTTCAGGTGTTTCTGCAGTTATCTCCTACTGTGCCTCTAGGTGCCTAATGTAGCTTGTTCATATTTGTATTAATCATTCCAAAACCACACTACATACAAGGTATCTTATCTTGAAGTATACATGATGGCAAACACAAAGTACAGTTGTGTACACTTACCACAAATGTAGATGTTCCGAGTGTATTCACTGTTGCAGTCATCACACTTGGGTTACCTGCATGCAGGTAGACCTCAGTTGGCCCGAATACCAGAGACTTAGTATTTCTGTGTCAGTTGCTGTCGCTACAGGACTGAAGTCAGGTCGTCAGGGGTATAAAAAAGTACAGTTTTGTACCTACCATAAATGTAGATGTCCGATAGATATGCAACTGCAGTCATAACATATGGGTTGAGGCAGGACAACCCATATGTTACGACTGCAGTTGCATTCTTGAAGGACATCAGGCAGCCAACGCCATTACATCAGTTTTTCTTGCCCCAAATGTCAGGAGCCCCCCCAAATAGGGGGCTAAGTTATGGTGGGGAAAACACCACCAGTAAAAAGTAAATACCAATACCAATACCCCTGAAGGGGGTGAGCAAAAGACATAGAGAAAAGAGAGAGTGAGAGACAAGGGGGCTGGAGGGAGGGAAACCAGGACTGCAACAGTGAATACACTCGAACATCTAGATTTATGGTAAGTGTACACAAAGTACAGTTTTGTACCCACCATAAATGTAGATGTCCGATAGGTATGCATCTGCAGTCATAACATATGGGTTGTCTTGCTTCAGGCAGCCCTTCGGTCGGCCGGATTCCAAAGTCTGGGTCTGGCCTCGGCTGATGTCACACTTTCCCCAACGTCAGAGCGTATGGGGTATAAAAGCATCAGCCGACGCCATTTTCCTCAGTTTTTCTTGCCCCAGATGCCAGGTGCCCTCTAGGAAGGCTAAATTTGGATAGATGCTGAAAATTTTCAAACATTTGCAAATTATATACATGTATAAACAAACAAATACACCATAATAGATTCCCCCAGCTAGCTAAAGAGGGGTAAGCACCCTAGGAATACCACAGAGGGGAAGGAGGGAGGGTAATCCTGACTGCAGATGCATACCTATCGGACATCTACATTTATGGTAGGTACAAAACTGTACTATGTCCTTCAAGGATGCATCTGCAGTCATAACATATGGGTAGAATACCATAGCCAATCTGGGGGAGGAGGTACTAAGAAAAGGATGGTGTAGTTAAGATCCCCTGCAGGACTGCAGTTGCAAACCCTGCTCTGGATCTAGAGTATAAAGGCAGATTGTAATGCTTGGCAAATGTATGCACAGAGCTCCAAGTAGCATCTTCTAAAATGTCCTTGGTAGCCACCCCTCGTAGGAAGGCTGTAGTGGTGGCCGTGGCCCTTGTGGAATGAGGCCTGATGTTTTCAGGAACTGTCTTTCCATGAAAGGAGTAACAAAATCGAATGCAATTTCCTATCCATTTTGAAATTGTCTGTTTGGAAATTGCTCTTCCTTGCACCCCAGCTGCATATGCTACAAAAAGTTGGTCAGTCTTTCTGCTAGTTTTTGTTCTGTCCAAGTAGTAGCGTAGTTGTCTGTGTATATCCAGGGTGTGCAAAAGTTTTTCCCCTCTATTCTGTGGATTGGGGAAGAACGTAGGCAGGTGAATAGCTTGGTTCAAGGATACCCTAGATACCACCTTTGGCATAAAAGTAGGATTGGTTCTTAGGGACACCCTGTCCTGGTGGAAAATAAGAAAAGGCTGCACTGCCATTAATGCTTGTAACTCAGATACTCTTCTTGCTGAAGTGATTGCCAGAAGGAATGCAGTTTTCCAAGATAGGAACTGTAGATCCACTGTTGCTGCTGGTTCAAAAGGGGGTAGTGTCAGTTTCTCCAGCACAAAGTTGAGATCCCAGGCAGGTAGAGGGGGTCTTCTTGGAGGTTTAATATTTTTGATCCCTCTCAAAAATTGTCTGAGGAGAGGGTGTGAGAAGATAGGTGGATCCACATTGTATTCTGCTGAAATTGCTGAAGCATGAATCTTAATGGAAGAATAGGACAGGCCATAGTGGAACAATTCTGCTAAGTATTCTAGGATGTTTGTTATGTTTGCCACTGTGACATCTGAGCCTTTTGATGTGCTCCAAATGAGAAATCTCTTCTATTTAGCTGAGTATGTCTTCCTTGTGGAAGGCCTGCGAGCCTCCAGGATAATGTCCTTCACCCTCTGAGATAAAACAGTTTGATTGGGATTTAAGGAATCTTCCAGGCAGTTAGCTGCAATGTTTTCAAGTTGGGATGCAGGGTTTTGAAATTGTTCTGCATCAGAAGAAGAGGCCATAGGGGGAGAGGCCATGATTTTGCCTGAGACATGCTTCTCAATAATGGATACCAGTGTTGTCTTGGCCAGTCCGGAGCTATTAGTATCACTTTTGGCTGTTCCTCCCTGATCTTCAGTAGAACCTTGTACATCAATGGGAGAGGTGGGAAGGCATATACTGTTAGGGCTTTCCAGCTGAAAGAGAGAGAGTCCACCCTCCAAGCTTGTGGGTGGTATGCCCTTGAGCAGAATGTCTTCAGTTGATGGTTGAACGGGGAGGCGAACAAATATATCTCCGGCATTCCCCATGTCTTTGCTATGAGTTGGAAGATGTCTGGGTGCAGCATCCATTAGTGTGCATCCATGGTAGTTCTGCTTAAGCTGTCCGCCAGTGCATTTTCTTTCCCTGGCACGAATTGGGACTGTAGCTGGATACTGAGATTCAGGCATAGTTCCCACAGATTCATAGCCATCCGGCATAGAGGGTAAGAATGTGTTCCTCCCTGCTTGTTTATGTACCACATGACCGTGGTGTTGTCTGTCCTTATTAGCAGGTGTCCTTGTTGGAGGAAGGGTTTGAATGCCTCGATTGCATGCCTCACTGCCAGCATTTCCTTTTGGTTTATGTGCATGCTTAGCTGTCCTTGAGGCCATAGGCCTTGGATACATTTGCCCTCCATGTGTGCTCCCCATCCTCGGTCTGAGGCGTCCGTAGTGATGGTCTGCCTTGGTTTTGGTTTGTTGAAAGGCAACCCTCTGTTGGACTGGCAGGCCTGAGCCCACCACAGGAATTCCTTTTGAAGGCATGGAATGATTGGTATTATGGTTTCTAAACTGTGACTGTGTTGAGACCATACACTCCTGAGGTACCATTGTAATTTCCTCATATGCAGCCTGGCATGCGGTATTAGAATTATGCAGGATGCCATGAAACCCAGAGCCTGCAGGATTTTCCTTGCAGTAAGCTGAGTCTGTCTTGTCAGAATCATGAAGTAATGTGGAAGTTGTTTTTGTTTTTCTTCTGTGAGAAAGGCCATTTGGGTGGTTGTGTCCAGATCTGCACCCAAAAAGGTTATCCTTTGGGATGGTACTAGTCTTGCCTTTTGGATGTTGACTGTGTAGCCCAAGGTCTGTAGCAGGTGTATGGCAAAGGCCAAGTCCTTTATCAACTTTTTCTTGTTGTCCGCTTGTAGTAGGCAGTCGTCCAGGTATGGGTAAATTTGAATTCCCTGTAGTCTGCAATGTGCAATTACTGATGCCAGGCATTTCGTGAATACTCTGGGCGCAGTAGATAAGCCAAAGGGCAATGCTGAGAATTGATAATGCTCTGATCCTGCAAGAAATCCGAGGTGTCTTCTGCAACTTGGTCGAATAGGGACGTGCAGGTATGCCTCCTTGAGATCTAGAGTCACCAGCCAAGACTCCTTGCAAAACATGGGAAGAAGTTGCTGTAGGGTCAGCATTTTGAATTTTGGCACAATGAGATAAGTGTTCAGTGTGGACAGGTCGAGAATAGGCCTCCATTGATTTTCCTTTCTTGGTACAAGGAATAGTCTGGAGTAAAATCCTTGGCCTTGTTCTGAAGATGGTACCTTTTCTATTGCTTTCATCTGAAGTAAATTGCTGATTTGTTTTAAAGCCTCTGCCCTCTGATTTGGTGGAAGGTTTGGCATGCCGCCTCTTTTTGGCAAGGTGTGGAAGTGGAACCTGTATCCTTTGTCTATTATTTGCAGTGTCCATGTATCCTTTGTGATATAATGCCAGTTTTTTGAGAATAAAGCCAGCTTTCCGCCCAAGGGTGCTTCCAGTTGATCCCTGGTAGGCGGAATCAGAGTTAAGTCATTGAGCCTGTCCTGGTGTAGTGGTAGTTGTTGTTGCTGTTGCACTACTTCTCTGGTTGGCAGGCTGCCACTGCCGGCCTCTATAGGAGCCCTTGGATTGACCTCTGCCTCTGGGGCGTCTGTTTCTGCCTCTCTGGGCTCTGTCCGAGTCTGGAAAGGACCAATTCTTAGTAGGCCAGTTTCTGCTGAATCTCGGTGGTTGTACTTGCAGGAAATCTTTAACTGTTTGCACAGATTTTGCCTTTTCTTCAACCTTTTTTAAAATCTCCTGAGCAGAGGAGCCAAATAAATTTTGTTTCTCCATTGGAGCGTCCAGGAGTTTAGCTTTAACATGGTCTGGCAAAGATTGTTCCTTCAGCCAGGCATGCCTTCGAATAACTGCCCCAGTCATAGCTGATGTAAATGAAGCCTCCAGTGCATCATAGCCACATTTTAAAAAATGATTACTAACCTGTTGAGAATTGTGCACCAAATCCTGAAGGGATTTACGGTCTAGGGGTTCAGGAGAAGAAAGTTTCTTATTCAGTTCATCTAACAAATACTCTTGGTACTGTATCATATGAAATTGACAGTTTAATGCCCTGACAGAAAGAGTTGCAGAAGTATACACCTTCTTTCCTCATCTCTCTACAGCTCTAGACTCTCTTTCAGATGGTAGAGGATTTTTGGCAGTAGCGGCCGCAAACCCTTTAGGGCCCTGAGAAATAGTTTCTGGGTCTGCAGAGTGGGCTTTATACAGATGGAAATGAGAATCCGGCACCCTGTAGTATCTGTCAGGCTTGGCAGGGGCCGGAGGGAGAGTATCAGGGGCCGTACTGACATCATTGTACACATCATCAATAACATTCAGAACAGGAGGTATAGCTAAGGGCCTATGTTGAGGCAAATGCAAAAAGGTCCTTAATCTTTTTCTAGAATCAGAGAAATCCTGCCCTTGCCATTGAAAATGCTCTCTCATGGAGTGCAGAGTCTCACCAAATGAAAACTCTTCAGGAGGGGAGGCCGAAGGGATAGATTCCTCAGCATCTGAATCCTCATAAGGCGAGTAAGCCCCTTCCTGGTGGTCTGACAATTCAGACCCATCCGTAGAATCATCTGAAGAGTGTGGATCAGATGGGTCAGTCCTGGGCCTTTTGTCCGGAGGAGGGTGAGAAGCCCTGTCTGGGTGAGGTTGTGAGCCCCTAATTAAGGAAATAAGGTCCTCAGCAAGGCTGAGGATCTGTGAACTTGAGGAAGGCCTCTGAGAGGCAGTTTTGGGAGGCAAAGCTTTAGATAGTTTGGCAGCCTTAGCCCTAGAGAAGGCCTTAATGGACATGGAAGCAGGGGCCCTAGCTGCCCCACGTGCAGGAGTAGAAATGTCCAAAGGTATGGTGTCGGACATTTCCTGAACACTGGTTTCGGTAGGAAGTTCTGTGGCCGATTCAGCCGGGGCCTCCTGGGCCTCGGTGGTCGGAAGAACGGTTTCGGAAAAACGAATTTCCGAGGACTCGGTTTCGGCCGAAACTGAGACACTCGCGGTAGGCCTAGCCGTGGTTTCAGCCAAAACCGCGGGCCGCGAGTGTCGGTCCTTTTCCTTGCATTTTTTCACCATATGCGTAGTCGGAGTTTCCGACGGCATTTTATAAGCAAAAGCGGCTCCAAAAAATTCCTCTGCAAACTCCGACCGATGTCTAAGAGTTCGTCGGTTGAAGGAAGCACAGGCTAAACAGGATGATACGTCGTGGTCTGGGCCTAAGCAAGGAAGGCAATAGGAGTGGAAATCCTTATGAGGTATTTGTTTCCCACAAGTTAAACAATTATTTACTTTGTCTGACATTGGCTGAGGCAAGAAAGAGTCCCCAACGGGGTACTTATTTTTTTCGAAGTCTTCGGTAGCTGAATTCAATGGATCTGACCGACCGGCACTTGCGAACAGCTTCTGCTTCGGGCACCGCGCGGCAAGAAAGACTGAGGAAAATGGCGTCGGCTGATGCTTTTATACCCCAGACGCTCTGACGTCAGGGAAAGTGCGACATCAGCCGAGGCCAGACCCAGACTTTGGAATCCGGCCGACCGAAGGGCTGCCTGAGGCAGGACAACCCATATGTTATGACTGCAGATGCATCCTTGAAGGACATCTGCACTATGTTCTTCATGTTTCAATGTTGCAGTCAGCACACTTGGTTAGATTCCCAAGGCTGAAGAAGGGTGGAGGCAGTCAAGAAGAGTTAGGGCTGGCTAGTATGCCTTGCAGGACTGCTGTTGCAAAACCCACCCTGGATTTAGAAAAGATAGGCAGGTGGTAATGCTTGGTGAAGGTGTGTAAAGAACTCCAGGTAGCAGCTTCCAGGATGTCCTTGGTAGGGACTCCCCTGAGGAATCCTGTAGAGGTAGAAGTTGCCCTAGTGGAATGTGTTCTGACCCCCTGAGGGGTTGGTTTCCCATGGTGCTTGTAGCAGAAAGGGATGCAGTATGCTATCCATTTGGAAATTGTTTGTTTTGAAATGGCCTTGCCCTCTGCCCCTGGTGCGAAGCTGACTAGTAACTGGTCAGACTTCCTGAAGGGCTTAGTCCTATCCAGGTAGAATCTGAGCTGTCTGTGCACGTCCAAGTAGTGCAGGATCCTTTTCCCTTTTCCCCTTTATTTTAAGGATTAGGGAAGAAAGTTGGCAAATGGATAGATTGGTTGAGAGCCACAGTAGACACCACTTTAGGCATAAAGGAAGGGTTAGTCCTGAGGGAAACCCTGTCAGCATGGAACATAATGAAGGGTTCCACAGCCATAAGTGCTTGTAGCTCAGACACTCTTCTAGCTGAAGTGATGGCCAGAAGCAAGGCTGTTTTCCAAGAGAGGAATTTTAACTCTGCTGATGCTGCAGGCTCAAAGGGGGGAAGCATGATCTTTACAAGTACAAAGCTAAGGTCCCAATCAGGGGTGGGTGCTCTCCTTGGTGGCCTTAAGTTGTTTGCCCCCTCAGGAACTGTTTGATAAGAGAGTGAGAGAAGAGAGGTAGCTCAGTGTTGGAATGAGCCGAAATGGCAGAGGCATGGATCTTAAGGGAGGAAAAGGATAGGCCCCTGTGGAGTAGATCTGCTAAGTAATCCAGGATTAGAGGCAAGGAGGGCAGAGTTGTTTCCTCTCCTTTAGATTGAATCCAGGAGCAGTACCTTTTCCACTTATCAGCATAGGATTTCCTTTTACTGGGTCTTCTGGCTTCAAGAATGATGTCTAGTATCTCCTTGCTTAGGCTGGTTACTGGGGGAGAATTCAAGGAATAAGCCAGGCTGCAAGATTTAGGGTTTGCAGTTGCGGATGCAAGATCTGTCCCTCCCTGCTGAGATAGCAGGGTTGGGTTCTGGTGTAGGTTCCAGGGTGGCACCAGTGACAGGCTGTGCAGGAGTGGGTACCAGTGCTAACACAGCCAGTCCGGGGCAATCGGAATTGTCCTTGGTTGGCCCTGTCTTATCTTGAGCAATACTCTTGAGAGAAGGGTCAAGGGGGGGAAAGGCATAGATTGAGAGATTTACCCACTGGAAGGATAGGGCATCCACTTTCCAGGCTCTGCTGAGAGTTGTCCTGGTGCAGAATTTGCTGAGCTGGTGATTGCAGGGGGAGGCAAAGAGATCCACCTCTGGGGTCCCCCATTTCTGAATCAGAAGGATGAAGGTGCTGGGCACTAACTGCCACTTGTGTGGGTCTAGGAGATTTCTGTAAGTCGTCTGCCAGTGAGTTTTGCTTGCCTGGCAGGAATTGAGCTTGCAGATGAACCTGCATGTCCAAGGCCATGATTCCACAGGATCATGGCTAGCCTGCAGAGTGGGTAAGAGCGGGCTCCCACCCTGCTTGTTGATGTACCACATAACTGTGGTGTTGTCTGTTTTTATTAGCAGATGTCCTGGTGAGAGTAGGGATTTGAAAGCTGTCTGCTGCACAGCTAACATCTCTTTTTGGTTGATGTGCAGATGAATTTGACTTGGCTCCAGTGGCCCTGAATGCACTTGCCATCCATGTGTGCTCCCCAGGCACAGTCTGATGCATCTGTGGTTAGAGTCTGAGTGGCGTGGGGTTGAGTACAGGGCAGTCCCTTGTTGTGGTTACATGCTGCTGCCCACCAAAGAAACTCTGTCCTTAGACAGGGTATGATAGGAATGATGGTTTCCAGGTCCTGAGAATGTTGGCACCAAAGACTTTTTAAATACCATTGAAGTTTCCTCATATGCAGTCTGGCATATAGAATTAGTAGGATGCATGAGGCCATGAACCCTAGGGCCTGCAGGATTTTCCTTGTGGATAGCTGGGCTCTGGTGGCCATTTGAGTAAAATGGTCTGTCAGATAGTCTTGTTTTTCTAGAGTGAGGACTGCCATCTGGGATGCTGTGTCCAAGCTTGCTTCCAGGAATACAATCTTTTGACTGGGGACTAGTTTTGATTACTTTTCATTGATGGTGTACCGCAGGGAGGTTAAAAGGTTTTTTACAAATGTCAGGTGCTGCAACAGCATTTCCTGACTGCCTGTCGAAATCAGGCAGTCGTCCAAGTATGGGTACATTTGAATATTTCTCTGTCTGCAGTAAGCAATGGCTGGAGCCAGGCATTTTGTGAATACTCTAGGAGTAGTGGATAAGCCAAAGGGAAGTGCAGAGAACTTATAATGCATAGATCCTGCCCTGAAGTATAGATATTTCCTACATGACTCCCTTATAGGGATGTGCAGATAGGCTTCTTTTAAGTCTAGGGATAGGCTTCTTTTAAGTCTAGGGTTACTAACTAGGCATCTTTGACTACCACAGATAGAAGCTGCTGCAGGGTGAGCATTTTGAATTTTGGTACCACCAGGAAGGTGTTGAGAATTGACAGATCTAGGATTGGGTGCCAAGTGCCCTCTTTTCTGGGTACCACGAAAAGTCTGAAATAGAATCCTTGACCTATCTGTTCGAGGAACAGGTTGAATTGCCCTTACAGAGAGCAGGGATTGAACTTGTCTTTGTGCCTCTGCCCACTGGTTTGGAGGAAGGTCTGGGAACCCTTTTGGGGTCGGCAGTGAGTGGAAGTAAAATTTGTACCCCTGGGATACAATGTTCAGGACCCATCTGTCTTTGGTGATGGAAATCTAGTTTTTCTGCACGAAGGGCAAGTTTTCCTCCTAGGGGCACAAGCAGTTGGGCAGAGCAGAGGAGTGGAGTTGAAAAGTCATTGGGAATTCTTTCCTAATGGGGGTGGCTTAGCACTCCCTGCTTTAGAGGTGGAGGCACTCCATTGCTTAGATCTCTGCATACCCTGAGACTTGTAGTCTGGGGGGGGTATGTTTCCCCTGGGTCTAGTTTGAGATGGCCTTGAGGGGGGCTGGAAAGGACCAATGTTTCGAGGGGCAATGCCTACTGAATCTAGGAGGCTGTACTTGCAAGAATTCTTTGACTGTCTTCATAGATTTAGCATTTTTTTCCATCTTTTTAAGAACATCTTCTGCTTGGTGCCAAATAGATTGTCCTTTTTCAAAGAAGAGTCTAATAACTTTGATTTGACATGGTCTGGCAAGGTCTGCTCCTTAAGCCAAACATGCCTTCTCAGTACAGAACCAGTGACTGCTGCTCTGCAAGATGCTTCTAGGGTGTCCAAGCCACACTGCAATGTATGCTTGCTGACTTGGCTTGCAGAATGCATAAGCTCTTGCAATTCTTTATTTTCTGCACAGTTTGTAAAGGTAGCTATTTTTTGCTTAATAAGTTCCACAATATGTTGTTGGTACTTCAGCAAGTGAAATTGACAATTCAAAGCCCTAATGGCGAGAGTTGCAGAGGTATATACTTTACTTACCCCATCTGCCCAAAGCTCTGGAATCAATGTGGGATTCTTAGCTGTAGTTGCATTGATACCTTTAGGCCCCTGGGAAATGACCTCTGGGTCAGAAGTAGGATTTTTGAAAAGGAATTTGTGAGAGTCAGGTAATCTGTAGTACCTGTCTGGTTTCCTAGAAGCAGGGGGTAAAGTATCAGGAGTAAGACTGGATTCCATAAAGACATCATCAACACTGGGGGAAAGTACAGCTGTGTACACTTACCATAAATGTAGATGTTCAAGTGTATTCACTGTTGCAGTCATTACATTTGGGTAATCTGCTGGCAGGTTGCCCTCAGTCACCCTGATTAACAAAGTCTTGGGTCCTGTGTCGGCTGCTGTCCCTTCTTCCATGACGTCAGGGGTATAAAACATGCAGCCAATGCCATTTTCATCAGTTTTTCTTGCCTCAGATGTCAGGTGCCCCTCAAAAAGGGAGCAATATACTTATATATATATATATATATATATATATATACATACATATATATATATATATATATATATATATATATATATATATATACACATACACACACACACACACACACACACACACACATATATATATATATATATATATATATATATATATATATATATATATACACACACACGTAATGTAGAACACAAAACATATACCTCCAAAAAAAAGCAAATGCAACAAAAAGGCTTTTGAGCATAGTAACAGAAAGAAGAGGTATAAAAAGTGAAAAGTAGGGAGCTGGCAGGTAACAAGGACTGCAACAGTGAATACACTCGAACATCTACATTTATGGTAAGTGTACACAATTGTACTATGTTCTTAGCGTTTCACTGTTGCATTCATTACATTTGGGTAGAATCCCAAAGCTATGGTTGGGAGGATGGAATTATACAGCATTAGGAGTAGCTAAAAGGTCCTGCAGGACAGCAGTGGCAAAGCCTGCTCTGGATTTAGAGAAGAGAGGTAAATGGTAATTGCTTGGTGAACGTATGAACTGAGCTCCAGGTAGCAGCTTCTAGAATGTTTCTGGTAGGAACCCCTCTGAGAAAAGTACAGTTTTGTACCTACCATAAATGTAGATGTTCGAAGATCCACATTGCTGCAGTCCTTACACTTGGGTAGTCCGCTGTCCTCGGTCAGCCCGAATATCAAAGTATTAGGCTGACGTCGGTCAAGGCGCTTAAAACTGACATCAGGACGTCAGGGTACAAATGCGCATGACCGACGTCATATCCTCAGTCTTTACTTGCCCCAGATGTCAGAAGACCCTAAACAGAAAGGTCAAAACCAAAAGACAGCAAAAAACAACCAACCACCCTTGCACTAATCATATGAACAATATATACAATATCCACAATATTTACAACCCAAACCACACAACCTCTAACAACAGAGGGAAGGAGGGAGGGTAAATTGGACTGCAGCAATGTGGATCTTCGAACATCTACATTTATGGTAGGTACAAAACTGTACTATGTTCTTCATCTCACATTGCTGCAGTCCTTACACTTGGGTAGAATCCCAAAGCAGAGGTAAGGGAGGATGGCAAAACTATAAAGTAGTAGGAGCTGCCAAAATACCCTGTAAAATAGCAGTGGCAAACCCAGCCCTAGATTTAGAGTAAAGTGGAAGGTGGTAATGCTTAGAGAAAGTATGCACTGATCTCCAAGTAGCTGCCTCCAAAATATCTTTAGTTGCCACCCCTCTTAAAGCTGTAGAAGTGGCAGTAGCTCTAGTGGAATAAGGCCTAATCCCAGCTGGAATCTCCTTACCATGATGGGAATAACAGAAAGCAATACAAAACCCAATCCACTTAGAAATAGTTTGTTTTGACACAGGCTTGCCCTGAGAACCCAAAGCAAAAGAAACAAACAACTGCTGAGACTGCCTGAACCCTTTAGTTCTGCTCAAATAATATCGCAACTGCCTGTGTATATCCAAGGTGTGCAAAATCTTTTCCCCTTTATTTTGGGGGTTTGCATAAAAAGTAGGCAAATGAATAGTTTGGTTTAAAGCCACACTAGAAACCACTTTAGGCATAAAGGAAGGATTAGTATGAAAGATACCCTATCCTTATGGAAAATTAAGAAAGGCTCAACTGCCATAAGGGCCTGTAATTCAGAAACCCTTCTCGCAGAGGTAATGGCCAACAAAAAAGCAGTCTTCCATGATAAATATTTCAACTCGGCAGTAGCTGCAGGCTCAAACGGTTGTAGAGTGAGTTTCTCCAACACAAAATTGAGATCCCAAGCAGGAGTAGGAGCTCTACGCAGGGGTCTTATATTCTTTGCCCCTCTAAGGAATTGCTTAAACAAAGGATGAGAAAACAATGGTGGGTCACAGTCATAGTGAGCAGAAATTGCTGCAGCATGAATCTTGACAGAAGAGAAGGACAAACCTTTGTCCAGTAACTCAGCAAGATACTGAAGAGCCACACTTAAATTAGGCTTAGCAACATCAAATTCCTTTGCTGCACTCCAAAATAAAAATCTCTTCCATTTATCTGCGTATACTTTCCTTGTACTAGGCCTTCTGGCCTCCAAAATAACATTCAAAACTTGCTGCGGAAGCTGAGACCCTCCAGGGTTTAAAACAGAATATGCCAGGCTGTTAGGTGAAGAGAGTGAAGCTTGACATTGAGTAAATGACTGTTCTCTTGAGACAGCAGGTGTGGAATCGAAGGTAAAGGCCATGGAGGCTCCCGAACCAGACTTCTCAGTAATGGGTACCAGTGCTGTCGAGGCCAATCTGGAGCTATTAGAATCATCTTTGGCTTGTCCTGTCTGACCTTTAGGAGCACCTTTGGGAGGAGAGGCAGAGGTGGAAAGGCATACACATGAAGATTGCTCCAATTGAAAGAAAGAGCATCCACTTTCCAAGCTGTGGGATGAAACCTTTTTGTGCAAAACTTTGGCAGCTGGTAGTTTAGTGGAGAAGCGAACAGATCTATGTCTGGAGTTCCCCATGACACTGTCAATTTCTGAAATACATGAGGATCCAATTTCCACTCGTGGGGATCCATAATTCATCTGCTCAACACATCTGCTAAGGAGTTCTGTGCTCGGCAGAAACCTTGCCTGAAGATTGAGCTGTAAACCGAGAGCAGTCTCCCACAAAATCATTGCTTGTCTGCATAGAGGATAAGAATGTGTTCCCCCTTGCTTGTTGATGTACCACATGACAGTTGTGTTGTCTGTTAGAACCAACACCTGCCCTGGAAGAAGTAAATCCTTGAAAGCTATTAATGCAAATTGGACTGCTAACATCTCCTTCAAGTTGATATGTAGATGTTGTAGTCTGGCAGGCCACGTGTCTTGTATCCACTTTCCATTTAGATGAGCTCCCCAAGCTTTGTCTGAGGCATCTGTCGTTAGAATCTGACTCGCCTCTGGCCGGGTCACAGAGAGTCCCTTGTTTAGGTGACATTCCTGAGCCCACCACAAAAATTCCTTTTGAATGCAAGGTATTATCTGAATGACAGTGTCCATATCTTGGCAGTGCTGTGTCCATACATTTTGAGATACCATTGTAGCTTCCTCATATGCAGTTTGGCATTGGGAAGCACCAGAATACAAGATGCCATGAACCCCAAGGCTTGAAGGACTGTCCTTGCAGTCAGCCTGGACTGATGAGACAAATGATGGAAGTAAAGGGAAAGATTCTTTTGTTTGTCCGGGGTCAAAAGGCCATCTGGGACGCTGTATTCAGTCTCACACCCAGAAAGCACATGTCCTGAGAGGGTACTAGACTGGACTTTATTTCGTTCACAGAATACCCCAGGCATCTTAGCACTGCTATCACATATTGCAAATGATGAAGAAGCTCGTCCCTTCCTTTGGCCAGAATCAGGCAATCGTCCAAATAAGGATAGATCTGTATTCCTTTTAGCCTGAAGAAAGCTATCACTGGAGCCAGAACCTTTGAGAACACTCTGGGCAGTAGATAAGCCAAAGGGCAATGCAGAGAACTGATAATGAGAAGTCCCAGCTCGAAACGCAGATACTTCCTGCAACTTAGCCTGACAGGAACATGAAGGTAAGCCTCCTTGAGATCCAGAGTCACCATCCAGTGATCTTTGCCCAGCAGAGGTAAAAGCTGTTGTAACGTCAACATTTTGAACTTGGGAATGTCCAGATAAGTGTTGAGGATAGATAAATCCAAAATTGGTCTCCACGTGTTCCCCTTCTTTGGTACTAGGAACAGGCGAGAATAAAATCCTAGGCCTACTTCTGGCAGAGGGACCGGCTGTATGGCCCCTATTTGCAGCAGCAGAGAAATTTGTTTGTGAGCCTCCATTCTTTGCTGAGGAGGAACGTCTGGCATGCCTTTGAAAGGAGGCAAGGTGTGGAAATAAAACCTGTAACCTTGGTGTATAATATCCAATACCCATCTGTCCTGGGTAATTAAACTCCAATTTTCTTTGAAGAGTGCCAACCTTCCTCCCAAAGGTGCTGCCAGACAAGAAGGCTCTGGCAGCTGAAAAGGTAGGTCATTGGGCCAGTTTACGAAAGGACTGGCCCCTGCCCTCACCCGAAGACTGTGCAGGTGAACTCCCTGTTCTAGGTCTGAAAGAGCCCTGAGCTCTACCCCTACCACGTCTAGATCTTCCCCTAGACTGTGAATCATAAGAAGGGTACGTCCACCCCTTAGCAGGCCAATTCCTACTAAACTTCGGAGGCTGAACTTGCAAAAAATCTTTAACAGTCTGCATAGACTTAGCCTTGTCTTCCATTTTCTTTAAAACTGCCTCCACAGGTGAACCAAACAATACATCAGAATGTAAAGGAGCATCTAAAATCCTTGTCTTAACATGGTCAGATAAGTTCTGATCCCTCAACCAGGCGTGCCTGCGAAGAACTGACCCAGTGGCAGCCACTCTAGATGAGGCCTGTACAGCATCAAATCCACATTGTAAAGAATGCTTACCCACCTGTTCAGAAACATGTACCAAATCTTGTAATTCTTTACACTCAATGCCTTCCGCCAGAGCATCTACCTTAGACTTCAATTGAGAAAGAAGATAGTTTTGATATTTCAACATGTGAAACTGGCAATTCAAAGCCCTCATAGCTAAGGTGGAAGAAGTATAGACTTTCTTTCCCCATCTATCCAAAGCTCTGGCCTCTTTATCTGGAGGAACCGGATTTTTTACCACAGAGGCCTTGACACCCTTAGGTCCCTGACTAACTGTTTCTGGGTCCGCCATAGGACTCTTATACAGATATTTATGAGCTTCAGGCACCCTGTAATACCTGTCCGGTTTAACAGGAGCAGGAGGCAAAGAATCAGGATTAAGTGAAGCCTCTGCAAACACATCTTCCACAACATCCAGAACAGGTGGTATAGCCAAAGGCCTACGCTGGGGTAAAAGCAAAAATTCCCTAAGCCTTTTCCTGGAATCAGAGAAGTCCTGACCTTCCCACTTAAAATGTTCCCTCATGGAATGAAGAGTCTCTGAAAAGGAAAAATCCTCTGGAGGAGAAGCAGAAGGAGTAGAATCATCCACATCAGAATCAGAATAAGGAGAATACTCCTGCAAGTCTTCAGCCGAAGACTCTGAAACATCGAAACCTGCTCAAAACTCCCCAACTCTGGTTCCACCCTAGGCCTCTTATCAGGAGGGGCAAAGAACCTCTAATCAAAGTAATTAAATCTTCTGCCATTTTGAGCATGTGCTTCTTGGGCACAGATCCTGAAGAACTAGGAGTGACACCAACAGAAGCTAAACCTGGCCTGCCTCTGGGAGAAGCCTTGGAAACAGAAGGAGAGGGCCTAACCACCCTAGGAAGGGAGGAGTACAGTAACCTGAGAAGCCCCTTCAGCCTGACCTGCCTCCTGAGAGGCCACATCCTGCAATATCAAAGTCTCCCCTGGGACTCCAGAGAAGCCTCCGCAGAACCACGGTTCCACTGGCGCCTCTAAAGAACCGGCGTCCGTGCGGACGACTCTTCTTGCCTGGGTTTAGCTGCTTTGTCTTTGCGCTTCTTGAAGAAGCGTCGGAGCATCCGGCGGCATATTGTAATTGCACCGCTTCCGAAGACCAACCTGGCACAATCTAACCTTCGCTTAATAGTGCGCTTATTAAACCTAGCACAAAAGCGACACCCAACAACGTCGTGCTCAGGCCCCAAACAAGGAATACACAAAGTATGATAATCTCTATGCGGTATCTGTTTCCCACAAGAAATACAGTTATTCACTTTTTCTGACATCCGGTAAACCACTGAGGCAAGAAAAACTAAAATATTCCCAACGGGTACTTAGCCAACTTTGACTCGGTCTGAAACTCCGAATTCGAAAAATTTCAGAACGCCGAACGGCACTTGCAACGCTGCTTCTGCATCGGACCATGCGGCAAAAAAGACTGGGGATATGACGTCGGTCATGCGCATTTGTACCCTGACGTCCTGATGTCAGTTTTAAGCGCCTAGACCGACGTCAGCCTAATACTTTGATATTCGGGCCGACCGAGGACAGCGGACTACCCAAGTGTAAGGACTGCAGCAATGTGAGATGAAGAACATCGTTACAAAAGTAGATGCAGCCCTGGTGGAATGGGATCTGATCCCCTTGAGGACAGGTTTACCATGATGCACGTAGCAGAAACAAATACAATGGCTTATCCGTTTTGAAATAATTTGCTTTGAAATAGCCTTTCCCTCTGCCCATGCAGCAAATGCCACCAGTAGTTGCTCAGATTTTCTTAGAGATTTTGTCCTGTTCAAGTAGAATCTTAGTTGTCTGTGAACATCCAATGAATGCAGAATCTGCTCCCCCCTGTTCTATGGATTTGGGAAAAAATTTGGCAGATGAATGGTCTGATTAAGAGCCACACTAGATACCACTTTAGGCATAAAGGATGGATGGGTCCTGAGCGCTACCCTGTCCGGGTAGAAAATAATAAAAGGCTCCACTGCCATGAGAGCCTGTAGCTCTGAAATCCTTCTAGTTGAAGTGACTGCTAAAAGAAAAGCTGTCTTCCAAAAGAGAAATTTTAGGTCTGCAGTAGCAGCTGGCTCAAAAGGAGGTAAGGTGAGCTTTTCCAACACAAAATTGAGGTCCCATGCAGGAGTTGGTGCTCTCCTGGGAGGTCTTTTAGCAGGGGATAAGAAAAGAGGGGAGGCTCTGTGTTGTAACGAGCTGAAATGGCAGAGGCATGCGATTTTTATGGAAGAGAAAGATAGGCCCTTGTGAAGCATCTCAGTTAAATATTGCAGAATCTGAGAAATATTGGGGCATTGCTGTGCTTATTCCTTGTGCCTGATTCCAGGCACAGAATCTTTTCCATTTATCAGCATAAGATTTTCTAGTACTAGGCCTTCTAGCCTCCAAAATGAGATCCATCACAGGTTTGCTGAGTGTAACTGGTGAAATTAGTTGATTAGCCATGCTGCAAGATTCAGAGTTTGGAGCTGAGTGTGTAGAATTTGATAGTTCTGCTGAGACAGTAGATAAGGTGTCTGAGGCAGGTACCACGGAGGAAGGTGTGACATATTGCGTAGGAGCGGGTACCAGTGTTGGCGAGGCCAGTCTGGAGCAATCAGAACCATTTTTGTTTTTTCCTGTCTGACTTTTAGTAATACCTTGGAGAGTAAAGGCAGAGGGGGAAAGGCATAGACTGATTTCCAGCTGAAGGATACAGCATCCACTTTCCAAGCTTCTTTTGTGATGGATTCTTGCGCAGAATTTGTCCAACTGATAGTTTTGGGGTGAGGCAAAAAGATCTAGGTCTGGGCTCCCCAATTTGCGTGTCAACATGCTGAAGATTTGTGGATCCAGTTTCCATTCGTGTGGGTCCATAAGATTTCTGCTTAGTTTGTCTGCCAAGAGTATTTTGCTTTCCTGGTAGGAGATGAGCTTGTAGATGTATTTGGTAAGTCAAGGTAGTGTTCCACAAAGCCATGGCTAGTCTGCAAATGGGGTAGGAATGGGTACCTCCCTGCTTGTTTATGTACCACATGACCGTGGTGTTGTCCGTCTTTATCAGTAGTTGCCCTGGATGAAGAAAGTCCTTGAAAGCTGCCAAAGCATTCTGTACAGTTAGCATCTCTTTCTGGTTTATATGCAGGTGCATTTTATTTGGCTGCATTCGCCCTGAATGCATCTCCCTGCCAGATGCCACCCCCCCCCCCAAGCATAGTCTGATGCGTCTGTAGTCAGGGTTTGGGTGGCAGGGGGTGGAATGAATGACAGTCCCTTGTTTTGGAGACAGGCCTCTGCCCACCATAGGAACTCTTGCTGCAGGAAAGGAATGATAGGAATCATTGTTTCCAGGCTGTGACAATGTTGACTCCATAAGCTTTTTAGGTACCATTGAAGTTTCCTCATATGCAGTCTTGCATAGGGAATTAGAAGAATGCAGGAAGCCATGAACCCCAAGGCCTGCAGAATTTGTCTTGCAGATAACTGGGTTTTTGTGGTCACTTGTTTGAAGTAAGTCATCAATTGGATTTGTTTTTCTGGCGTGAGGTAAGTCATCTGGGCAGTTGTATTCAAGCTTGCACCCAGGAATGTAATTTTTTGAGAAGGTACCAGTTGTGATTTATTTTCATTTATGGTGTACCCTAGGCAAGTCAGAAGCCTTTTTATAAATGCCAGATGCTGTAGAAGAGTGCCCTTGTTTTCTGCTTGAATTAGACAATCATCCAGATAAAGATACATTTGAATGTTTCTTTGTCTGCAAAATGCAATTACTGGTGCCAGGCACTTTGTGAAGACCCTGGGCGCAAGTAGATAAGCCAAAGGGCAGTGCAGAGATCTGGTAATGCAAATAGCCTGCTTTGAAGCGGAGGTATCTTCTGCAAGATTCCCTGACTGGGATATGCAGGTAAGCCTCTTTTAAGTCTAGAGTTACCAACCAGGCATCCTTGCCTAGCATAGGCAGCAACTGTTGTAGAGTCAGCATTTTGAATTTTGGGGTGTCCAGGAATGTATTCAGAATGGATAAGTCCAGAATTGGATGCCATGATTTGTCTTTTCTGGGTACCAGGAAAAGTCTTGAGTAAAAACCTTGTCCCTTTTCCTTTTCTGGTACTGGTTGAATAGCCCCCATATTCATGAGGGACATAACTTGTTTCTGGGCATCTGCCCACTGATTTGGAGGCAGATCTGGCCATCCTTTTGGAATTGGCAATGTGTGGAAATTAAATCTGTATCCCTGGGATACTATATTTAAAACCCACTTGTCCTGGGTAATTAGATGCCAATTGTGTGCATGAAATGCTAGTTTACCCCCCAAAGGGGCTGCCAAAAGATACGTGCTTGGAAATGGCAGAGGAAAATCACTGAGACTGTTTTCCGTAGGGAGGTGCCTTGCTACTTCCAGATTTGGAGGTGGAGGCACCCCATTGTTTTGTTCTGTAAGTTCCTTGTGACTGAAACCTGGAGACTTTGAAGTGTCTGGGTTTGACCTGAGCGGCTCTGGTGGGTGCTGGAAAGGACCAATTCTTAGTAGGCCAGTGCCCACTGAACCTGGGTGGCTGCACTTGCAGGAAATCTTTTACAGTTTGCATAGATTTAGCTTTGTCTTCCATCTTTTTCAAAACAACTTCTGCCTTATTACCAAATAGACTGTCCTGTTGTAAAGGAGCATCCAACAATTTTACTTTAACATGATCAGGCAGATTGTGCTCCTTGAGCCAAGCATGCCTTCTTATCACAGATCCAGTTAAAGCGGCCCTGCAAGAGGCCTCCAAGGAATCAAAACCACATTGCAAAGTATGCTTTCCAACTTGTTCAGCTGAATGAAATAAATCCTGTAACTCTATTTTCCACACAGTCAGAAATCAACATCATTTTCTGTTTAAGTAAGCTCATGATATACTGCTGATATTTAAGCATATGAAATTGACAGTTTAAAGCCCTGATTGCCAGGGTTGCAGACGAGTAAACCTTCTTACCCCATCTATCCAGTGCCCTGCAGTCTCTATCAGAAGGGGTAGGAGTTTTAGCAGTAGAAGCCTTAACACCCTTGGGACCCTGTCAAATTGTTTCAGGGTCAGCAGTATGGTTTTTAAAAATGAAATTGTGGGAGTCAGGAACCCTGTAATATCTGTCTGGCTTACTAGGAGCCGGAGGCAGGGAATCAGGAGCCATGCTGGATTCTGAGAAAACATCATCAACAATGTCTAGAACAGGAGGTACAGCCAAAGGTCTATGCTGAGGAAGAAGGAGGAAATCCCTAAGCCTCTTTTTGGATTCTGAAAAATCCTGACTCTCCCAATGAAAATGTTCCCTTAAGGTATGCAAAGTTTCTCCAAAAGAAAAATCCTCAGGAGGAAAAGCAGAAGGGATGGATTCTTCTGCATCAGAGTCCTCTCATAAGGTGGAATAGATAATTCCTGATCAGAACAGGAATTAGAAGAAATGGAAACCTGATCTGAAGATTCATAATCAGTGCCTTGCCTAGGCCTTTTAGCTGGAGGGGGTTGGGAACCCCTGATCAAGGTAATTAAATCCTCAGCCATTTTGATAATTTGTTTTTTAGGCATAGGGGCCTGTGCACGTGGCCCAAGCGTCAGTTTTTTAGACATAGAAGTTGGTTTTGGCCTTGGTTTTGAAGATGGCATCAGTTTAATATACAAATCTTTAGGCCTGAAAACACCCTCAGAAGCCGGTGCCTGCTCAGCGGCTCAGGACCCATCTAAGGTAGAGACATCCGCGGGTTCAATACTTGAAGTGTCTCGTGGCATACCGGACTCCGAATGGGTCTCAGTAGAGGCCTGCAAATCAAAAGTAGCAGGTATCAGGGGCTGCGAAAGCACCTCACTGAGTACCGGCGAATCAGCGACTGGCTTAGGAGAAGCTTCGTCATCGGTTTTGGACCTCGACGGTCTGTGTCTGTCTTTTTCTATGTGTTTTTTGTGAATTCCGGTAGTCAGATTGCTAACCGACAACATTTCAGGATAGTTAAATCTTGAGCCAGAATATTTAGATGCAAAAATATACAGACGCTTAATAGTGCGTTGGTTAAATTTAGCACAAAACCGACAGCAAGGCACGCTGCGGTCAGGGCCTAGGCAAGGAATACAGTACAAATGAAAATCCTTACGAGGTATTTGCTTTCCACAAGTAATACAATTATTAACTTTTACTGACATCAGTAAGGATCAAGAAAAAGTTTCCCCAATGGGGTACTTAGCTTTAGGTTGAAGACTTTGGTTCTGAAACTCGAAAACAAAAATTTCAGGAGTTGGCCGACCGGCACTTGCAAACTGCTTCTGCTTCGGGCACTGCGCGGCAAGAAAGACTGATGAAAATGGCGTCGGCTGCATGTTTTATACCGCTGACGACCTGACGTCATGGAAGAAGGAACAGCAACTGATACAGGACCCAAGACTTTGTTATTCAGGCAGACTGAGGTAAACCTGCCAGCAGATTACACCCAAATGTAATGACTGCAACAGTGAAACACGAAGAACATCTGCTAAAGGCCTATGTTGTGGCAAATCTAGAAATTCTCCGAGTCTCTTTTTGGACTGAGGATAGCCTTGGCATTCCCAATGGAAATGCTCTCTTAAAGTACGTAAGGTTTCACCAAAAGAAAAATCCTCTGATGGAGAGGCAGAGGGAATGGATCCTCTGCATCTGAAACCTCATAAGCAGATAAGGGCATGTCTTCATAATCAGAACCCTCAGAGTCGTCAGACTCTTGGTCTGTTGAAGCTTCTAGGGACTGATCTCTTTTTCTCTTAGTAGGGGAAGGCTGACTTCCCCTAATCAGCATAATAAGGTCTTCTAAGCATTTGATGTTGTGACAAGGAAGCAGGTGCATGTGCTTTGGTTGTCAGTTTTCTAGACGTAGGGCGTACTTTTGGCCTTAGAAACTCTGTAGTTTTAGACAGAACTGAAGTCATCGGTTTGTGTTGAACATCAGTAGTGCAAGGAACTTCCTCAGAAGCCGGTGCCTGCTCAGTGGCTCCAGACCCATCCAAGGTAGAGACATCCGCAGGTTCCATAGTTGAAGAGTCTTGCGGCATATCGGACTCAGAATGGGTCTCGGTAGAGGCCTGCAAATCCATTGAAGTGGGCATCAGGTGTTGCAAAAGCACCTCACTAAGCACTGGTGACTACCTTACGGAAGCATCGTCGGCAGCTTTGGACCTGTGCGGTCTGTCTCTGTCTTTATCCTTATATTTTTTCAGAATATCGGCAGTCAGATGGCTTACTGAAGCCATTTCGGAATACGGTGATCAAGACTGAAAGTATTTAGCGACAAAAAGGGCCCGACGACAAATGGTTTGGGCATTTAACAAGGCACAAAACCGACAGCGAGGTACGTTGTGGTCTGGGCCTAAACAGGTGACGCAGTAAGAATGAAAATCTTGGTGTGGTATTTGCTTTCCACAGGCAAGACAATTGTTAACTTTTTCTGACATCGGATAAAGCAAGATAAATGGATCCCCAACAGGGTACTTCACTTTAGAAGACTTCAGGATGATTCAATTCGGAAACGAAAACTCAGGTAGCGGCCAACCGGCACTTGTGTGAACTGTGTCCGTTTCGGGCTCCTCGGCAAGAAAGACTGATGTAATGGCGTCGGCTGCCTGTTTTTATACCCCTGACGACCTGATGTCAGTCCTGGACCAACAGCAACTAACGCAGAAATACAAGTCTCTGGTATTCGAGCCGACTGAGGGCTACCTGCAGGCAGATAACCCAAGTGTGATGACTGCAACAGTGAAACATGAAGAATATCTGTATTGATATTTGACCTCTGTGAATGAGTATTTGTTAGAACTGTATGGTGAAGAACTAATTTTTTGAAGGCTCAAGCCACACCCACTCGGAATTAAAGATACACACTCAAAGAGCCGTACTGGAGGGAATAAGTTAAGCAATACTTTATCATCTTTAGCTGACATTCTGTGTTCTTACAACTCTTGTTATTAGGTTACTGTTATGTCAAGTTCTGTATCTTGCACTACCACAGCTACTTCTGCTAACTTGAGATTTTGCTGTACTCGTCTCCTTATAATAGTACTATAACCTCCAAGACAATCATGGTATTGGTCAATTAATGGTTGTCTTTTCTGTTTAGATTATTGTAACATAAACAATTACTTTTACGTTGCGTTCTTTTTAATTTAGTTTTGTCCTGGATTGTTATAAATATAGTCAATTTCTGCATTTATTTTGAATTATTTCTTATTTTATTTTGCTTATGGCTGAGATGTGGCTGAAAAGGAACTTTAAACCAGTTAACTTACCTGACTATCAGGACAAAGAAAGAAATGGATAGGTCTAGGAGTGAACACCTTGGGAGATAACGTCCCTGGGACAGACATCTGTCCACAGAAGACAAAGTTGGAGGTGCAGCTAAGATTTTTATATACAATGAAAACCATGGCCTCCTTTCCTGGAGTATTAA
Source organism: Protopterus annectens (assembly GCF_019279795.1). Taxonomy (NCBI): domain Eukaryota; kingdom Metazoa; phylum Chordata; order Ceratodontiformes; family Protopteridae; genus Protopterus; species Protopterus annectens. The sequence goes on from NC_056734.1 coordinate 812,147,023, forward strand.
GATTCTGGTTGAAGAGTTACAGCGTTGAAGGCAGACAATGATTTCTCAGTAGCAAGTACTTTTAGCCTGTACCCTATGGATGACCAAGAACAGGCATGTATTTGTGACTGCTATCCTCCTGGAGGTGCAACAACTGGTAGAGAAATGGAGGAAACCTGAACCAAGGATGGACAAGAATGTGTCTCTCACGCTGGAAACTACAGGCCCGCATGGGAGTGATGGGATTACTAAGGTCTCTTGGTCTTTTGGAATGCTTTGGATCGAGCTTCTTGGCTCTGTCTAGGTTACTATGGCACCTCAGCTTGTATACTTTAATTGAAACACTGGAGGAAGACTCTCCTACTGGGAAATGAGTGGAGATCCAGTGAACTAAAGACTAAATCAAGTGACGTTTTATGAACAAGGAAAGCATGCAGATTATAGGCTCTGGAAAGCAGAGCAGAGTATTTGCAAGACAACACCTCACACAAAAGAGGCTAGTCAGTCTATTTGGGCAAATCTGTTTCCCACAGGCCCACTGTTGGTGATAGTTTCCTAAGACACCGGAGTACTTGTTGCAATGTTCTGGTAGCTGCCTGGACAAACCCAATGGGCAGACAACTGACCGCACTCTGTTGGAGGGTGGTGCAGACTGCTCAGCCTTTTTCTATTGAACATCTTCCTGATTTTCTTAGAATGGAGGGGATGGAAGGGGAAAGTATGGACCACTGCTTTGCGAACATCCAAACTTCTGGAAGTCATATCAGGTAAGACAAATGCCTGCTGCTAACTCCGAAGCATTACAAATTATACTGCAGCACTGATCCTTATGATGAACACTATACTAAACACAGTTGCTTGTGAAAAATGTTACAATGATCAAATGATACAGTTACCTACATACAGCTGTCATCTCCCTCATGAATCCACATTATTTGTCCACATTTTTTAAAAACATATATAACCTCATGATTAACCTGCATATTACCCAAGCTGGTGCAAGATCCCATTACTCTTTTCCCAAATTCTCCCACTATCAGTGTTCCCCTGCAACCTACTACTGTTGCCCTTTTCAGTTACCTCTGACTTAAGTCACCCACACTTTCCAACAAACTTGGAATTTTATATGTCACCTGTATCCCTACTCATCTAACATAAAACACTTAATGTGACGTACCCTCAAAATTACATTACATCAACCAGGCATCACAGCCTTTGTCACTTCCTCTGCACCACTTGCATCATCTTACACTCTATTTCCCTAAAGGGTCTGCAGACGGGTACATAGTATTCTAGGCACAATCACAACCACGTATAATACTAAAGTCACTTCTCCATCTAGGTTGTAAACACAGCTTTTAAATAAATTTATAATCAGATGTCCAGGGTCTTTCTTCTCATATCAAAACCCCCTATGGCAGCTCCATTAAGCAAGCATCTCTCTCCTGGACTGTTTATACCAAAAGTGGACAATCTCATATTCAATGATAAAAGTGGAGGAAACTGTCTGCCCAGTTATTCAGCATCTTCAGAGCCCTCTGCAAACTATCCTCTCCAGCTTGAATTACTGTATCTCCTTCAATGTTACTACTAGCATATTAGTGCTGTTTTGTTGTCCCAAGCTAAACATGAAATAATGACAATGAACAAAATAAAAGCAATCATCATTTCTCAAGGAGGTGAACAGAGCACCTGACATTTCAGATTTTCAGACAAGCAATACAGACTTTTAAGCTTCTTGCATCAAGGTCCCACATCTGATCCACCTATCTAACTCATGTTACCAACCACTACTAAGCCTTATTTTCCCCTTTCACTTTCTACTGAATCACTTTCGTATAACAGTGGGATGTCCTCATACCATTTAAACTTTATATCAAGCTGTATGAACAAGTCTTCAAAATGCATAATCAAAGAGTTACACAACTTAGTCTGAACAGTGTTCACTCTGTGTATATGTACATATACAGGTCTATGCTCACAGTAATTCTCTGCATAATAATCTGACATAACTCCGTATCTGTTGCCTTACCTGCAGTAGTAGAAGAAGGAATGGTGTTAGTTGCCAAGATCGGAGCTACTGTAGCAGCAGCTACCGGAGTTCCAGTACTAAATATTGTTTTCTAAAAAGGACAAAAAATATGTTTACAAGTTGCTCAACACTTCTGGAGTAAACTCTCACATGTTTACATAGCCAAAGGAATATTAAAGATCATTGCCTAAATGTCAGAAAGTACAGTTTTGTACCTACCATAAATGTAGATGTCCGATAGGAATGCATCTGCAGTCCTTACAAATGGGTTGTCCTGTCGTCAGGCAGCCCTTCGGTCAGCCGGATTCCAAAGTCTGGGTCTGGCCTCGGCTGGTGTCGCACTTCACCCAACGTCATAGCTGCAGTTATTCGGGTATAAAGGCATCAGCCGACGCCATTTTCCTCAGTGTTTCTTGCCCCAGATGCCAGGTGCCCTCTTGGAAGGCTAAATTTGGATAAATGCCAATGATTCCAAATAGTAGAGAGCAAAACACAAAAAATAAGCATGTATGTACATATATACAAACAAATACACCATAATAGATTCCCCCAGCTAGCTATAAGATGGGCAAATACCCTAGGAGCACCACAGAGGGGAAGGCGGGTGGGTAATCCTGACTGCAGATGCATTCCTATCGGACATCTACATTTATGGTAGGTACAAAACTGTACTATGTCCTTCAAGGATGCATCTGCAGTCCTTACAAATGGGTAGAATACCATAGCCAAACTGGGGAGGTGGAAAAATAAAGTTATGGTGTAGTTAGGATCCCTTGCAAAACAGCAGTGGCAAAACCTGCTCGGGATCTAGAGTATAAAGGTAAATTATAATGCTTGGCAAATGTATGCACGGAGCTCCAAGTAGCAGCCTCTAAAATGTCCTTGGTAGCCACTCCTCGTAAGAAGGCTGTGGTAGTGGCTGTAGCCCTTGTAGAGTGAGGCCTGATGTTCTCTGGAGTCTTCTTTCCATGGTAGGAGTAACAAAATCTAATGCAATTTCCTATCCACTTGGAGATTGTCTGTTTTGAAATTGCTTTTCCTTCCCTTCCTGTTGCATATGCTACCAGTAGCTGGTCAGTTTTTCTATTGCCCTTGGTCCTTGTCCAGGTAGTAGCGTAATTGTCTATGTACATCCAAGGTATGCAGCAGCCTTTCTCCCCTGTTCTGTGGGTTGGGGAAGAATGTAGGTAGGTGGATAGCCTGATTCAAAGAAACTCTAGAGACCACCTTAGGCATAAAGGAAGGATTTGTTCTCATGGACACTATCTTGATGGAAGATCAGGAAGGGTTGTACTGCCATTAATGCCTGAAGTTCAGATACCCTTCTTGCTGAAGTGATTGCCAGCAGGAAGGCAGTCTTCCATGATAAGTATTGTAATTCTGCTGTTGCTGCTGGTTCGAAAGGAGGAAGTGTCAATTTTTCTAGCACAAAGTTCAAGTCCCATGCTGGTAATGGTGGCTTTCTAGGAGGCTTTACATTTTTAATTCCTCTCAGAAACTGTCTGAGCAGAGGATGTGAGAAGAGAGGAGGATCCAAGTCGTATTCTGCTGAAATAGCTGATGCATGAATCTTGATGGAGGAATAGGACAGGCCTGTGTGGAAGAGCTCTGCCAAGTATTCCAGAATGTTGGCTATGTTTACCAGTGACACATCTTCTCCTTTTGCAGTACTCCAAATGAGATATCTTTTCCATTTTGCTGAATATTTTTTTCTTGTTGAGGGTCTGCGAGCCTCAAGGATAATGTCTTTAACCCTTTGGGATAAATTAGGGTTAATTGGTCTTATGCAATGTTCCAGGCAGTCAGCTGCAGAGTTTTCAGGTTTGGATGCAGAATGTTGTAGTTGTTCTGTGTTAACAGCAAGGGAACCAGGGGTAGTGGCCATATTTGTTCCCGAGACATGCTCCTCAGTAATGGGTACCAATGTTGCCTTGGCCAGTCTGGAGCTATCAGAATGATCCTTGGACGGTCCTCTTTGATCTTCAATAAAACCTTGTGCATCAAAGTAAGCGGTGGGAATGCATATGCTGTCAGGTTTTTCCAACTGAAGGATAGGGAGTCCACCTTCCAAGCAAGTGGGTGGTACGTCCTTGTGCAGAATTTCTTTAGCTGGTGATTGCGTGGGGATGCAAATAAGTCTATTTCTGGAAGCCCCCATTTACTTGTAATGGTTTTGAAGATGTCCGGATGCAGCATCCATTCGTGGGCATCCGTGGTAGTCCTGCTTAATATGTCTGCTAGAATGTTTTCTTTTCCTGGTACAAAAATTGCTTTTAACTGAATGTTGTAGCTCAGGGCCACATTCCAGAGGTCCAGTGCCATCCGGCAAAGAGGATACCAATGTGTGCCTCCCTGCTTGTTGATGTACCACATAACTGTGGTGTTGTCTGTCCTTATCATCAACAGACCTTGTTGGAGGAATGGTCTGAATGCCTGAACTGCCAGCTTTACTGCCAGCATTTCCTTTAGATTTATGTGTAGGTGCAGCTGGTCTTGAGTCCATAAGCCTTGTATGCACTTGTCCAGCATGTGTGCCCCCCAACCGAGGTCTGAGGCGTCCGTCGTGATGGTATGGCTTGGTTGAGTACTGTGGAAGGGCAATCCTGTGTTTGATTGACAAGCCTGAGCCCACCATAGGAATTCTTGCTTCAGGCATGGAATAATTGGAATCTGGGTTTCTAAGCTGTGCTTGTGTTGAGACCATAAATTCTTTAGGTACCACTGTAGTTTTCTCATATGCAGTCTGGCATGAGGAACCAATATTATGCAGGATGCCATGAAGCCCAAGGCTTGCAGTACTTTTCTTGCTGTCAGATGGTTCTGCTTTGTTAATGCCAAGAAGTAGAGAGGTAGCTGCTCCTGTTTTTCTACTGTTAGGAATGTCATTTGCTGTGTTGTGTCCAACTCTGCACCCAAAAAGGTTATTCTCTGGGATGGTATCAGTTTTGACTTTTTTATATTGACTGTGTATCCCAGGGCTTGTAGCAGGTAAATGACCCTTTGTAAGTCTTCTGCTAGCTTGTTTTTGTTGTCCGCTTGTATCAGGTAGTCGTCCAGGTAGGGGTAGATTTGGATTCCCTGAAGCCTGCAATGAGCAATTACTGATGCCAGACATTTCGTGAACACTCTGGGCGCAGTAGATAAGCCAAAGGGCAATGCTGAGAATTGATAATGCTCTGATCCTGCAAGAAATCTGAGGTATCTTCTGCAATGTGGTCGTATGGGGACGTGCAGGTATGCCTCCTTGAGATCTAGAGTTACCAGCCAAGACTCCTTGCCCAGCATGGGAAGAAGCTGCTGTAGAGTCAGCATTTTGAATTTCGGAACAATAAGGAATGTGTTTAAAGTGGACAGGTCGAGAATAGGTCTCCATTTGCTCTCTTTTCTTGGTACCAGGAAGAGTCTGGAGTAAAATCCTTTTCCTTGCTCCATAGATGGTACCTTTTCCACAGCTCTCATCTGTAATAATTGGGATATTTATTTTAGAGCTTCTGCCTTTTGATTTGGAGGTATGTTTGGCATTCCTCTCTTCCCTGGTAGAGTATGGAAGTGAAACCTGTAGCCTTGGTCTATTGTCTGTAAAATCCACTTGTCTCTTGTGATGCAATGCCAGTTTATTGAAAATAAGGCTAGCTTCCCGCCTAAAGGTGCTTCTAGTTGCTCCCTGGTAGGCGGTGCCAGAGCCAAGTCACTGTGATTGTCCTGTAGGTGTGGTGGTGGCTGTGTCCGTGGTTGCACTTCGCTGGTTGTTACTCTGCCACTGGCGTCCCCTGTAGGCACCCCTGGATTGGTTTCTGCCTCTTGAACGCCTATTCCTGCCCCTCTGAGCTCTGGATGAGTCTGGAAAGGACCAATTCTTGGAGGGCCAATTCCTGCTAAACCTTGGCGGTTGGACCTGTAAGAAATCTTTTACTGTTTGGACAGATTTTGCCTTCTCTTCCATCTTCTTCAGCACCTGTTGTGCAGGAGAGCCAAACAAATTGATCTTATCCATAGGAGCATCTAATAGTTTGGACTTGACATGGTCTGGTAAGGCCTGCTCTTTTAACCATGCATGCCTTCTGATAACTGTGCCAGTCATGGCTGATCTAAAGGAAGCCTCCAGTGCATCATAGCCGCATTTTAAGGAATGGTTACTGACTTGCTGAATGTTATGTACCATTTCCTGAACAGATTTTTTGTCTAAGGATTCATCAGAGGACAGTTTTTTGGTTAACTGGTCTAGCATAAATTCTTGATACTGGATCATGTGAAATTGACAGTTCAAGGCCCTAGCTGATCAGGAGCAGTACAAGCATCATTAAATGCATCATCTACAACAGAAAGGACTGGAGGAATGGCTAAAGGCCTATGTTGTGGTAAATGCAGAAAGGTTCTAAGCCTTTTTCTGGAGTCTGAAAAATCCTGGCCCTGCCACTGAAATTGTTCCCTCATAGCATGCAGGGTTTCCCCAAAGGAAAATTCCTCAGGCGGAGAGGCTGAAGGGATGGACTCTTCAGCATCAGAGTCTTCATAAGGGGAGAAAGGAGCCTCTGGAGGGTCGGAATCAACTGAATCATCAGAGGAATCATCTGTAGAAAGTGGCTGAGGGGGCTCTGCTCTAGGCCTCTTCTCTGGAGGTGGCTGAGAGGCCCTGTCTGGTTGAGGTTGGGATCCCCGGATTAAAGAAATGAGATCCTCTGCTAAACTAAGCATTTGAGAACTAGAGCTGGGCCTGTGAGTGGGGGTCTTAGCAGGCACAGTCTTAGTAGCTTTAGCCCTGGCAAAGGCCTTAATGGACATGGCTGCAGGAGGCCTAGTAGCTCCACGTGCAGGGGTTGAAATATCCAAGGGAATAGTATCATTTAATTCCTGAGAAACTGCAACAGCAGGTGGGTTTTCTGAAGCCGATTCCACCAGGTTGGAAGAGGCCTCGGTGGAAGGTAAGTTTTCAGCTGAAGGAAGAACCGCTTGCTCGGTTTCAGCCGAAACAGAGACACTCGCGGTTTGCTTACCCGCGGTTTCGTCCGAAGCCGCGGACCGCGAGTGTCAGTCCTTTTCCTTGCGCTTTTTAGGCATTTGCGAAGTCGGAGGATCCGACGGCATAATATAAGCAAAATCGGAGCCGAAAAACTCCTCAGCAAATTCAGACCGACGTCTAAGTGTCCGCCGGTTAAAAGAAGCACAGGCTAGACAAGCTGCTACGTCGTGGTCTGGGCCTAAACAGGGTAAGCAGTAAGAGTGGAAATCTTTATGAGGTATTTGTTTCCCACAAGTTAAACAGTTATTCACTTTTTCTGACATCGGCTGAGGCAAGAAAGAGTCCCCAATGGGGTACTTAGCTTTTTAGAAGTCTTCGTGAGTATTCGGTAGTAGTAATCTCTGGTTCTGACCGACCGGCACTTGCGAACAGCTTCTGCTTCGGGCGCCACGCGGCAAGAAAGACTTAGGAAAATGGCGTCGGCTGATGCCTTTATACCCGAATAACTGCAGCTATGACGTCGGGTGAAGTGCGACACCAGCCGAGGCCAGACCCAGACTTTGGAATCCGGCCGACCGAAGGGCTGCCTGACGACAGGACAACCCATTTGTAAGGACTGCAGATGCATCCTTGAAGGACATCTAGAGATCAGAGAGCTGCAACTGTCCCTTCATATTCATGGCTCACTACTCATATGCCATGATGAGATGTATTGTTTACCCCAATTCCCCCCACACACGCACACACATTTACAATCAGTTAACTGGGGTAGAACACTCATTTGTTTGGACCATTTACCAGTTCAGCCTGGAAGCTTAAAGTAGAATATACAAATATAACAGCTCAGAACAGAAAACTGGTACTACAGCATACAATGTCCAGTGAAATTAACTCTTATCACTAACTTTCTAGTCCTGTTTATGTTTTCATCACCTGAGATATTATTTAAATAACAAGAGATTCCTGACTATAAATGACTATGGAGAGTAACAAGAGCAACGCACACTGTACAAGAAACTTTCCTTTTTTAAGCAGCACAGTTAGTGTATGTGCTGGAGTGCAACAGTCCTCAGGCTTGTCCAAGTAAATCAACAGGTAACATGCACACTTTTGTGTTGGAAGGAAGATCAGAAGGCTGTGAGAGTTCTATTCTCAACTAGGTGACCAGATTCATTTTTCATTACTGATATTGCACAGCAGCATTAGGGGATACAATACTCCAGAGTGTACTGTCCTTCGAATGAGACTTACACCAAGGTCCATACCTGCCTGAGTTGGTGGTAATGGAGGTGGATTAAAATATCCCACAAACTTATTGAAAATAAAAAGGGTTCTTTATTCATTTATCAAAAGTATTGAAAAATACAATACAAAATTCCTAAATAACGAAATGTAAAATGACATAAATATTTTAAACAATTTAGATATATAAAAATGGATCATGCATATGAAAAAACAAACAAAAAAATTCAACCCCCACTCTTTTTTTGTTGAAAAAAGTTCCTTCCTCCTAGCTTGACATATATAGTATAGTGTACGCATACATAACACAAACCCATTTATATATATATATATATATATATATATATATATATATATATATATATATATATATATGTGTGTGTGTGTACATATACACACACACTACTTTGTATTGTTGAATCTCTTTTCACTCAATTTCATTTCATCCCGACCACATCGCTGAAAACACAAATTACTGAAAACTCATTTCACTGAATCTCATTTCATTGAACTGAACTTAGTATACATGGCACTGTGTAGAGTACTGTAAGACCAATAAAAGGTATATTCCCTTATCCCCAATCACTTACTGTAAGGCAAATAAAAGGTATATTCCCTTATCCCCAATCACTGTAGTGTGATCCTGGAGTTAGTGTATGTGTGTGTATATATATATATATATATATATATATATATATATATATATATATATATATATATAGTTAGCCACATTTGGGTGTGGGGGGGTGTAGCCCCACACCTACTTAGCTTTTATATTTATGAATCTCATTTCACTGAAAGCTAACAATATGAAACCAAAAGCAGCAGGGCGGCTAAGCCCCCCAGCCCCCAACTATATATACAAACTCCAAGATCGCACTACAGTGGGGAAAAGGGCATATATGTTTTATATGCCCAACAGTACACGCATTCAGTGAAATTAATTTTCAGGGATTTGAGCTTTCAGCGATTTGGTGCGAGTGTTTTGAAATTCAGTGAAATGAGTTTATAATATTTATTTATTTATTTATTTTACATTTGTTTACCGGGCTAGTCTAGCTGGATATATGTCCATTTTCAGTAGAGGCCCGGGGAGAAAAGCTCCACACATAACAAAATAAGGCAGACAGACAAGTTGTTAATAAAGACATTCAGTAAAATAGAAATATAAATCAAATTGTTAATAATATCAAGATACATTTAGAATTCAAACAGTATAAACTCAAATACAATATTCTGTTGGTTTAAAAGCAATCTTCCTAAAATAAAGGTTATGCAAAGGCATCAGTCAATATAGATAAGAGTTAAGGCTCAGAAGGGAAGAGAAGTAGAAGGAATATGAAAGAGTAATATAATAGGGATGAGGCAGGAGGCAAGAAGAGAAGAGAGGAAAGGAAGGAAGACAAGCAAGAGGGGGTGGGAGATATGGTAGATGTAGGTCAGAGCATAGAAGGACCGTAAGGGAAAATAAATCAGGGTAGAAGCTAGTTTTAAGCAGAAAAGAAGGGTTAAAGGTATATATATATATATATATATATATATATATATATATATATATATATATATATATATATATATATATATATACATATACACACACACACACACACACACACACACACACACACACACACACAGACATATAAGCACAAACACAAATGTCATCACTTCTTCCAAGAACAGTGGTACTATAATATCTATATAAAATTTTATCCAGACTTATATTTTGTAAATCACTCAACCAGGTGTACGTCTGCAAATCTTTCCATAACCAAATTACTCAAGTTTAGAAATTATATGGTCAGCAATTTCACTAACCTTACATTTAATACATTGCACCCAATTCCAAAAGACTTGCTCTCCGTTTAAGCGACCACTTACACTGAGAGCAGATCTATTGGAAACTGGCCCCCTGGTGTATGTCTATTTATGAACAGGCCTTACACCGAAGTAAGTCACTTACAATGAAAGCAAGCCTTTCTGAATTAGGGCAAACTTACACTGAAAGCAATACTTTTTGAATCTGTCCGATAGTCTTTCACTAACAGATTTATATAGCATAGAAGATCAAAGCATATTTTCATACCAAATCTTTTATCTGTAACCCGTTATGGATTTTCAGATTAATTTTTCTTCTCCGTTGTGTCATTTCCCCCAGTTTCCCTTATTTTTCATTTTAATATTTTTACATTATTCCAGATATTATATTTAAGTTATAGCAATTTTGAGACTCAAGTGTTTTGTTGAAAGTTATGAATATTAAGAATTCAAATTTAATCCCCCTTTTCTACTTTACTATAATCCCATTTTTATATGATATAAACATGATCCCCAAAAATAGGGAAGATAATTTGTAATAACTTGTTTGCCAATTCACTAAGAAAGATTATCTGAGTTCTGTTATAATTTAACTAAAATAATAGAGTTAATTAAACCAAAAGTTATATATTAACCATAATGATAGATCTGTGTTGTCTGCTTCTGTCCTTCCTCAAATGATGGGTCTTTGGATCCATCCTCAGATCTAACTTTGCCCACTCAAAAACTTATTATCCAAAGCTCAGGCTCCTACCCTTACCCATAATCCACTCCTATTCCCCGTACATTACGTTAGATCAAGTTTGCTCACAATTCCTCATGAAGTAGAAACATATCTAAAAAGTAGAATCCTGGAAATAACCACCCGTTTTATATTCTCATCTGGAGCTTGAGGAGCACGTGAAAAAGACCAGGACTTGGGTCCGACTGTCATACCAGAAACCAGGAAAGAAATGAACTTCATGTGTATGGAAGGGGGTAGAAAGATGGGAAGCTGAGGAAGGATGGAAGCAGACAACACAGACCTATCGTTATGGTGTATTGTCATAGGATAGTTAACAGGAGTGGACGACTTCCTGAAGGATACTACTATGCATTTCCTGGCATTTAGTTTTAATCCATTGCTCTTGGACCTAGATACCATATAGCACAGTTTTGTACCTATCATAAATGTAGATGTTAGAGTGTATTCACTGCTGCAGGCATTACACTTGGGTTATCCTGCCGTCAGGCGGTCCCGCAGTCGGCCAGAGTTCCAAAGTCTTGGTCCGGTGCCGATTGCTGTCACTTCTTCCCTGACGTCAGTGCGCCAGGGGTATATAAGATGCAGCAGACGCCATTTTCTTCAGTTTTTCTTGCCCCAGATGTCAGGTGCCCCCAAAAAGGTAGGCAATACATATTGCTAATAAAACATACATAAAAAAATAAAAACAATACCTTCAGTTACTAGCAAATACACCACATAGGTTGTATAGGGTAGAAAGGTATAGATAAGTCCCAGCTAAGAAAGTGGGGATGGAGGGAGAGTAACCTGGACTGCAGCAGTGAATACACTCGAACATCTACATTTATGGTAGGTACAAAACTGTACTATGTTCATCGTGTTTCACTGCTGCAGTCATTACACTTGGGTTGAATCCCAAAGCCGAGGTTGGGGGGCTGGGTCTATAAAGGATTCGGAGTGGCTATGAGGCCCTGCAGCACTGCAGTGGCAAAGCCAGCTCTGGATTTAGAGTAAAGAGGCAAGTGGTAATGCTTGGTAAAGGTGTGCACTGAAGTCCAAGTTGCAGCTTCCAAAATATCCTTGGTAGGTACTCCTCTAAGGTAGGCAGTTGAAGTGGCTGTTACCCTGGTGGAATGTGGCCTAATGTTGCAAGGTACAGTTTTTCCATGCTGTGTGTAGCAGAAATGGATAAGTGTCCTATCCACTTTGAAATGGTCTGCTTTGAAATAGCCTTTCCCTCTGATCCTGTAGCATATGCAACAAACAATTGCTCAGTTTTCCTGAAAGCTTTTGTTTTGTCCAAGTAGAAGCGTAACTGCCTGTGAATGTCCAATGAGTGCAGTAGTCTCTCCCCTTTATTCTGGGGATTTGGATAAAATGTTGGCAAGTGAATAGTTTGGTTAAGAGCCACACTGGATACCACCTTTGGCATAAATGTAGGGCTTGTTCTTAAAGAAACCCTGTCCTGATGAAAAATGATGAAAGGTTCCACTGCCATTAGTGCCTGTAACTCTGAGACTCTTCGTGCTGAGGTTATTGCCAGAAGCAGAGCAGTTTTCCATGACATATTTTAATTATGCTGTATTGGCTGGCTCAAAAGGAGATAGTGTTAGTTTTTTCAAGACAAAGTTGAGGTCCCAAGTTGGTGTTGGTGCTCTCCGGGGTGGTCTTACGTTTTTAGCCCCTCTGATGTACTGTTTTAATAATGGATGAGAGAAAATAGGAGGATCCGTGTTGTAATGAGCTGAGATGGCACAGGCGTGGATCTTAATGGATGAAAAGGATAGGCCTTCGTCCAGCATCTCAGTTAAGTATTGTAATATCTGAGGAATATTTGGAACAAGAGGGTCAAAGCTTTGAGCCTGGTTCCAGGCGCAGAATCTCTTCCATTTTTCTGAATAGGATTTCCTGGTGCTGGGCCTCCTGGCCTCCAAAATAACATCCATAACAGCTTTAGAGAGAGGTGTTGGTTGCTTGGCTAAGTAATCTGCCATGCAGCCAGGTTTAAGGTTTTGAGCTGGCTGTGGAGGATCAGACTGTTTTGTTGAGACAGAAGTTGAGGAATTTGAGGTAAAATCCATGCTGGGCCTTGAGCCAAATTCTTTAAGACTGGGTACCAGTGCTGGCGTGGCCAGTCTGGGGCAATCAGGATAATTTTTGGCCTTTCTTGTCTGGCTTTTAGGAGTACATTTGAAAGGAGAGGCAGCGGTGGGAAGGCATAAACTTTTAGGGTTTTCCAGCTGAACGAGAGAGCATCCACTTTCTATGCTTGTGAGTGGTAAGTCCTTGTGCAGAATTTCTGTAGCTGGCAGTTCAGAGGGGAGGCAAAAAGATCTATGTCTGGGCACCCCCATTTTTGTGTTATCATGCTGAATACTTGTGGATTTAATTTCTACTCGTGAGGATCCAAGATGTTTCTGCTTAAATCGTCTGCCAGAGTATTTTTCTTTCCTGGCAGGAATTGTGCTTGCAGATGAACTTGATAGGGCAGTGCTGTGTTCCACAAAGTCATGGCTTGTCTGCAGAGGGGATACGAATGAGTGCTCCCTTGCTTGTTTGTCCCACATAACTGTGGTGTTGTCTGTCTTTAGTAATAGTTGTCCTGGATGCAGAAGGTCCTTGAAAGCTGTTAGGGCATTTTGTACAGCTAGCATCTCTTTTTGATTGATGTGAAGATGCATTTGGTCTGCGGCCCACTTGCCCTGAATACATTTTCCTGCCATGTGTGCTCACCAGGCGTAATCCGAAGCATCTGTTGTTAGTGTCTGCCTGGCTGTGGGTAAAGTGAAAGGCTGTCCCTTGTTGTGGTGACATGCCTGTGCCCACCATCGAAACTCCTGTTGTAGGCAGGGAATAAGTGGTATTATTGTTTCCAAACTGTGACAGTGTTGAGTCCAAACACTTTTTAGGTACCACTGTAACTTCCTCATATGCAGTCTGGCATATGGTATTAGTAGTATGCAGGATGCCATGAACCCCAAGGCCTGCAGAATTTTTCTTGCAGGGAGTTGGGTTTTTGTTGCCATCAATTGAAAGTACTGAGTCAGTTGTCTTTGATTGTCTGGCGTGAGATAAGCCATCTGGGCCATTGTATTTAAGCTAGCACCCAGGAATATTATCTCTTGTGTGGGCACTAGTTTTGACTTCTTTTCGTTTACTGTGTACCCTAGGAAAATTAGCAATCTTTTTACAAACGCCAGATGCTTTAGAAGAATGTCCTTGCTCTCTGCTTGAATAAGACAGTCGTCCAAGTAGGGATATATTTGAATTCCTTTTTGTCTGCAAAATGCAATTACTGGTGCCAGGCATTTTGTGAAGACCCTGGGCACAGTAGATAAGCCAAAGGGCAGTGCAGAGAATTGGTAATGCATTGTGCCAGCTATGAATCTGAGGTATCTTCTGCAATTCTGTCTGATTGGGACATGCAGGTAAGCCTCTTTGAGGTCCAAGGTAACAAGCCAAGCCTTCTTGTCCAGCATGGGAAGAAGTTGCTGTAGTGTCAACATTTTGAATTTTGGAACATCCAGGTAAGTATTTAGAGTAGATAGGTCCAGTATGGGTTTCCAGGCTTTGTCCTTTCTGGGGACCAAGAAAAGTCTTGAGTAAAATCCTTGTCCTTGTTCCTGTTGTGGCACTTTCTGAATAGCTCTCATGTCCATGAGGGCTGTAATTTGTTTTTGTGCCTCTGCCCATTGATTTTGTGGCAGGTCTGGCATTCCTTTTGGTCTTGGTAGAGTGTGAAAGTGGAACCTGTAACCCTGAGACACAATATTCAGAACCCATTTGTCTTGGGTGATTATATGCCAATTTTGTGAAAAAGTGCTAGTTTTCCCCCTAAGGGAGCGGCCAGAAGGTAAGTGCTTGGCATCTGAAGGGGGAAGTCATTGGGACTGTTTCCTATAAGGTTGTGACTTGTCTTCTCCTCCTTTTAGGGTTAAAGCACACCACTGTCGTGGTTTGTAAGAGCCTTGGGGCTGAGATCTGCCTCTTGGGCGTCTGTATCTGCCTCTTTGTGGCATGTCTGACACTGGAAAGGACCAATTTTTAGAAGGCCAATTTCTGCCAAATCGAGGTGGCTGTACCTGTAAGAAATCCTTCACTGTTTGCATAGATTTTGCCTTCTCCTCCATTTTCTTTAATACCTCTTCTGCCTTAACACTAAACAAGATGTCATGCTGTAAAGGAGCATCCAATAATTTTGCCTTAACATGATCAGGTAAACCTTGTTCTTTTAACCAAGCATGCCT
Organism: Protopterus annectens; assembly: GCF_019279795.1. Lineage (NCBI taxonomy): Eukaryota > Metazoa > Chordata > Ceratodontiformes > Protopteridae > Protopterus > Protopterus annectens. The sequence continues at coordinate 812,162,025 of NC_056734.1, forward strand.
TCGAATCACAGATCCTGTAACTGCGGCTCTACAAGAAGCCTCTAAAGAATCAAACCACATTGCAGTGTATGTTTTCCCACTTGTTCAGCTGCATGCAATACATTCTGCATTTCCTTATAATCAGGAGCTTCTGAGTTTGTAAGCATTAGCATTTTCTGTTTTAACAGAAACATTAAATATTGTTGGTATTTAAAAGCATGTGAAACTGGCAATTTAAAGCCCTTGCTGCTAAAGTTGCAGAAGTGTAAACTTTCTTCCCCCATCTGTCTAATGCTCTAGAATACCTGTCAGAAGGAACTGTATTTTTAGCAGTGGAAGCCTTTACCCCTTTGGGACCCTGGGAAATAATTTCTGGGTCAGCAGCAGAGTTTTTATAAAGAAATTTGTGAGAGTCAGGGACTCTGTAGTACCTATCCAGCTTGACTGGTGATGGGGGCAAAGAATCAGGGGTTAAACTGGATTCGGAGAACACATCATCCACAATATCCAACACAGGCAGAAAAGCAAGGGGCCTGTGTTGAGGCAATAAAAGAAAATCTCTGAGCCTTTTCTTGGATTCTGAATAATCCTGGCTCTCCCAATGGAAATGCTCCCTCATGGTATCTAAAGTTTCCCCAAAAGAGTAATCCTCAGGAGGAGAGGCTGAAGGGATTGATTCTTCAGCATCAGAGCCCTCATAGGGGGGTAAAGAGTATCCCTGGTCTGAAGAAGAATCAGAAGAAATGGAAACCTGGTCATAGGAATCAGTCTGTATCCTGCCTAGGCCTTTTATCAGCAGGGGGATGGGAACCCTTGATCAGAGTAATTAGGTCTTCGGCCATTTTGAGCATCTGTTTTTTAGGCATGGAGGCCTCTCCAGGTGAATGCTGTGTTTGTTTCTTTGTCTTTATTGGAGTTTTAGACTTAGTTGCTGTTTTGATGGTAATCTGTGTAGGTCTGAAAACACCCTCAGAAGCAGATGCCTGCTCAGCGGCTCTGGACCCATCTGAGGGGTTAATTTCCATAGGCCCAATACCTTGAGTTTCCAGAGGCCTAGTAATCTCCACGTGGGAGTTGGAGGCAGCCTGTGGCTCTGCGGTAGCGGGTGTCAGGGGCTGCGAAAGTGCCTCACTGAGAACCAGCAAGCCGGCGACTGGCCTAGAAGAGGCTTCATCGTCGGTTTTGGACCTCGGATGCCTGTCCTTATCTTTGTCTTTGCGTTTTTTGTGTATTCCGGTCACGGGTTGTTCCGACGGCATGGTATAATTAAACCTTCAGCCAAAATAATGGCGAGCAAAATCAAACAGACGTTTAATAGCGCGCTTGTTAAATCTAGCACAAAACCGACAACTAGTGACGTCGTGGTCTGGGCCTAGGCATGGAATACAGTAAGAATGAAAATCCTTATGAGATATTTGCTACCCACAAGAAATGCAATTATTAACTTGACATCGATCTGAGGCAAGAAAAAGTTTCCCCAATGGGGTACTTAGCTTTATTGAAGACTTTGGTTCTGAAATTCATCTTCGAAAATCTCAGGAGTCGGCCGACCGGCACTTGTGAACTGCTTTTGCTTCGGGCACAGCGCGGCAAGAAAGACTGAAGAAAATGGCGTCGGCTGCATCTTATATACCCCTGGTGCACTGACAGCAGGGAAGAAGCGACAGCAACCAATGCCGGACCAAGACTTTGGAACTCTGGCCGACTGCGGGACCACCTGACGGCAGGATAACCCAAGTGTAATGACTGCAGCAGTGAGACACGATGAACATCTTTGCTTATAAATTGCATAAAGTACAGTTTTGTACCTACCATAAATGTAGATGTCCGATAGGTATGCATCTGCAGTCCTTACATATGGGTTGTCCTGCCTCAGGCAGCCCTTCGGTCGGCCGGATTCCAAAGTCTGGGTCCGGCGTCGGCTGATGTCGCCCTTTCCCCGACGTCAGAGCGCCTGGGGTATAAAAGAGTCAGCCGACGCCATCTTCCTCAGTTTTTCTTGCCCCAGATGCCAGGTGCACTCTAAGGAAGGCTAAATTTGGAGAAATGCAAAATATTCCAAACATGCACAGTAATAAAAAACAAATACACCATAATAGATATCCCTCTTATAGCTAGCTGGGGTTAAGTACCCAAGAAATACCACAGAGGGGAAGGAGGGAGGGAGGGAAAACCTGACTGCAGATGCATACCTATCAGACATCTACATTTATGGTAGGTACAAAACTGTACTATGTCCTTCAAGGATGCATCTGCAGTCCTTACATATGGGTAGAATACCATAGCCAAGCTGGGGGTGGTAGGATCTAAGAAAATGATGGTGTAGCTAAAATGCCCTGCAGGACTACCGTAGCAAAGCCTGCTCTGGATCTGGAATATAAGGGCAAATTGTAATGCTTGGAAAATGTATGCACGGAGCTCCATGTAGCAGCTTCTAAAATGTCCTTGGTAGCCACCCTCTTAAAAAGGCTGTGGAGGTGGCTGTGGCTCTGGTGGAATGAGGCCTGATGTTAGCTGGCACAGTTTTTCCATGATAAGAGTAGCAGAATCGAATGCAATTTCATATCCATTTTGAAATTGTCTGTTTGGAAATTGCTTTGCCTTGGATGCCTGCAGCATATGCTACCAACAGCTGGTCAGTTTTTCTGAAAGTCTTAGTTCTGTCCAAGTAGTAGCATAACTGTCTGTGAATGTCCAGGGTATGCAGAAGTTTTTCTCCCTTGTTTTGCGGATCTGGAAAGAAGGTAGGCAGGTGAATAGCTTGGTTCAAGGAGACCCTGGATACCACCTTTCGCATGAATGAAGGATTGGTTCTCAAGGAGACTCTGTCCTGATGAAAAATTAGAAATGGTTGTACTGCCATGAGTGCCTGCAATTCAGATACTCTTCTTGCTGAGGTTATGGCCAGAAGGAAGGCAGTCTTCCAAGACATGAACTGTAACTCTGAAGATGCTGCTGGTTCAAAGGGAGGTAGAGTCAACTTTTCCAACATGAAGTTAAGGTCCCATGTAGGCACTGGTGGTTTTCTTGGAGGATTGAGGTTTTTAATTCCTCTTAGAAACTGCCTTAGGAGAGGATGAGAGAAGACAGGTGGATCAGTATTGTATTCTGCTGAAATTGCTGAAGCATAAATTTTTATGGAAGAGTAAGAAAGGCCATTGTGGAGCATTTCTGCCAAGTATTCCAGGATATGTGCCATGCTCATCACTGTGGCATCTAGGCCTTTTGCGGTGCTCCAAGTGTGGAATCTTTTCCATTTTGCTGAATATGCCTTTCTCGTGGAAGGTCTGCGAGCTTCCATGATGATATCCTTCACTCTCTTGGATAGCTTTTCCTGGTGAGGAGTCAAGGTATTCTCCAGGCTGTCAGAGCTGAATTTACAGGAACTGGCCGACCAGCACTTGCGAACTGCTTCTGCTTCGGGCACCACGCGGCAAGAAAGACTGAGGAAGATGGCGTCGGCTGACTCTTTTATACCCCAGGCGCTCTGACGTCGGGGAAAGGGCAACATCAGCCGACGCCGGACCCAGACTTTGGAATCCGGCCGACCGAAGGGCTGCCTGAGGCAGGACAACCCATATGTAAGGACTGCAGATGCATCCTTGAAGGACATCAAACTGATTTTCCTCACTACTGTAGACGTGATGGCCAAAGGCTAGATTACTGTCTCTGTGTGTCCCCAAGTCCCTGACTACTGGGTCAACTCTTAGGAGTGTGTGGTCAATATGATAGTTACCAGGAGTGGATCACTTCTCAAAGGATACTATTATGTATTCTCTGGCATTTAGTTTTAATCTATGGCTCTGACACTAGTCGTTTGTCTCAGTCAGCCCTTCCTGGAAAAAGTATAGTGGAGTAAAATCTTACCATAACAGCAGATGTCTTTCTCTTCACTGCTGCAATAACATGAGTGATCCCCTGTCAAGGGTGGCCCGACGTCCAGCCAGTACACTAAAGCCTTTAGGTTAACTATTCACCGTACGTCACACATACTTCCCACGCAATGCATAGGGCATAAAAGTGACATCTACACGTATCATCCTCAGAACTGGGAAACCCAGGTGGAATGCCAGCCCTAGGATACCAGAGGGTAACATACACATCCAGAGAGACAAAAGACTAGGGGGAGGAGGAAGGGAATGAATACTGCAACAGTGAAGAGAAGGACATCTACTGTTATGGTAAGATTTTACACAACTGTATAATTTCACTACTGTTAACATGAGGGAGAGTGCAAAAGCTCAGGAAGAGGATAGGGAGGAGGAAGAGCCTGCAGAGCCCTCTAGGAACCCCATGAAGAATGGCCACATCGAAACCAGCTCTACACCTGGAAATAACATCCAATTTATAGTGCCTGGCAAATGTATGCACCAAAGACCAAATAGCTGTCTCAAGGATAGAATTAGTATCCAAACCCTTAAAAAAACACCAGAAGCCACAGCCCTAGTAGAGTGAGCTTTGACCATAGAAGGAAGACTTTTATCATGATAAGAATAAAAAGAAATGGCTTTAGAAATCCAAGAGGAAATACTCTGCTTGGAAACTGCTAAATCTAATGATCTAGGATGAAAATAAACAGAAAAATTATCAGATTTTCAAAAAGCTTTACTTTTGTCCAAATAAAATCTGAGTTTTCTATGTACATCCAAAGTGTGCAACACCTTCTCACTAGCAGACTGCAAAGATTGGAAAAAAGTGGGCAAATTAATAGACTGAGAGGCCACTCACATACCACCTTAGGCATAAAAGGAGGACTGCTATGAAGAAAGAGAGACTGTGTCCTTTTGAAAACTTAAAAAAGGACAGCCAAAAGGCCTTGAAGCTCAGACACCCATCTGGCAGAAGTAAGGGCTAACAAAAACAGTCTTCCAAGAACAATGCACTAAGGAAGTGAAGCTGCAGCCTCAAAAGGAGCCTTAGTCAATTTCTCCAAAACAAAATTAAGATCCCAGGAAGGAGGAACAGGGCTCTTGGAGGTCTAAAATGAAGGACGCCTTTAAGAAACTGTCTGGCCTCAAACCTAAAGGCCAAAGCATGAGCCAAAAGCAGAAAAGCATAAATAGTTGAGAGGTGGGCTTTATTAGAAAAATCTGCCAACCCAGCATTGAGCAATTCACACAAATATGAGAGAACCAAAGGAACATCCACAGTAAGTGGGTCCAGGTTAAGAGAGACGCTAAACAGAAAACCTCTTCCATTTGGATAAGTCGGATTTCCTAGTACTGGGTTTCCTAGGCTCCTGCAGAACCTGAAGCACATCCTCAAAAAAAGGTGCCTATAGGGAATCAAAATTCTATCATCCACAGTGTCAGCTGAAGAGTGGACAGGTGGGGATGAGAGATCCCTTGTCTTGTGTGGCAAGATCCACCCTGTGAGGTAAATTATGATGACTGACCTTGGCCAAGTGCAGAAGAAGAGGGAACCAATGCTGTCTGGGCCAAAAGTCACCAACTGGATTTTGGGAGCATCCTGTTTTATCCTGCACAGGACTTTTGAAATGACAGGAAGGGGAGGGAAGGCACAAGTAAACATCCCCTTCCATGAAAAATATAGGGTGTCCACCTTCCAGGCCACAGGACATGGAGTCCTGGCACAAAAGTGAGGAAGCTGCTTGTTAAGAGGGGAGGCAAAGAGATCGACTTGAGGAATACCCCACTGGTGGATAATATCCAGAAACACACCCCTGTGAAGCATCCATTCTTGAGATTGTGTTATGGACCTGCACATGGGGTCACCACAAAATTCTGACTTAAAGGAATGTACACCACCTGAAATGTGACTTGGTACTGAATTGCTAGCTCCCAAACCTGGAGTGCTAATGTGCAAAGATAGGACCTTGTTCCCCCTTGTTTGCTGACATACCACATCACTGTGGTGGTGTCAGTAAAGATCTTTAGGGTCCCTGACGAAAACAGAGGATGGAAAGCAGTTAGGGCCAATAGAGGAGCTCTCATTTCCTTGACACTGATGTGCTCCTTCTGTTGCTGAGGAGACCAAAGGCCTTGCACCTTTAGGTTTTCAAAGGAAGCTCCCGAACCCCTGTCTGAGGCATCTGAACAGCTCCTGAGAGGTAAGTGGGGGTTGAAAGGGAAGCTCTGGATTCAAAATCAGTTGATAAATCCACCACTAAAATTCCAACTTGAGACATGGAAGAAAAGGAATTGTAAACTTTAGACTAGGAAGAGAATGCTGAAGCCAAACTGACTTTAGATAGCAATGAAGCTTTCTTGTGTGCAATCTGGCGAAGGGAAGTATAGGGATGGTGGATGCCATGAATCAGAGAGCCCTCAGAAATTCCCTGGCTGAAATCAGGACCAGAGGAAGGGACTGAAAAAAACGAAATCAGAGTCACAGCCTTGGGAGGAGGCAGGGATGCTAGCACAGGAACAGTATGGATTTTGCATCCCAGAAAAAAACTTGATCCCCGTGATGGGGACAGAAAGGACGTTTGAAAATTTACAGTGAACTCCAGGCTTTGCAACAGATTGATGACCCACTGAAGATGCTGTAAAAGAATATCTGGAGAGGAAGCTTGAATAAGCAGGTCGTCTAAATAAGGAAAGACCTGAATGCCTTTGAGCCTGCAAAAAGCAATCACAGCAACTAGGCATTTGGCGAATACCCTTGGGGCAGTAGAAAGGCCAAAGGGTAAATCAGAGAACTGAAAGGGCCAGGAAGCACAGAAACATAAAAACTTCCTGAAAAGTGGATGAACAGAAGATATGGAGATAAGTATTCTTGAGGTCCAGAGAGACCCGAGGAAGCAGTAGAGAGAACAAAGTCTGAAGGGATAACATTCAAAAGGAAGAAATCTTCAGAAAAGTATTCGAAGGTGAGAAAGATCCAGAATGAGTCTCCAAATACCCTCTTTCCTGGGGACCCAAAACATTCTGGAATAAACCCTCCCCCCTTTGAGCAGCTGGAACCTCTTGAATAGTTCCCAGAGTCAAAAGACCCTGAAGTAGCTCTGGAAAAAAGCTCAACTGGTCTTAAGGTGGCTGAGGAATGCCAATGAAAGGGGGGGGGGGTTTCCAAAACATGAAATACCCTTGGCGAATAATGGAAAGAACCCAGGAATCCTGGGTTATGCTTCCCCAGACAGGAAGGGACAGAGAAAGACAATGTGAAACAGGAATGTGGGTGGGAAAATTGGGTAGTCAGACAGCACCTGTTTTTTTCCGGAAAGGAAGGCTTCTGAGCTGGAGGGGTCTGAGTAAACTTAGCAGGGGGAACTGTCTTACCACCCCTTCTTGCCTTTAGGAGGACGACGAGACTGCTTTCTAATAAAGGCCATTTACTGGGACAATTTTTCTGGAACTTTGGCACAGGGGAGACAAAAACATGTCTCAGGTCCTGTAACTCCTTGCCTTTTTCCTGCAGGGACTTTAACAAATAATGCTGCAGCAGCACCAAACAAATATTTGTTGTCAAGAGGACCATCCATCAACTTAGCCTTAACATCAGAAGGCAGAGACTGAAGCTGTTGCCAGGAATATCTCCTCGGCACAGAAGCAGAAGCAGCAACCCTAGAAAAAGCATCTGTTGCACCATAACTACATTTAATGGAATGGTGAGTTACCTGGGAAAAGCCACTAACAGAAATAAGGCAGAAGTCTTTCCCTCAGAATCAGGAAGGTCAGAAATAACCTGGCAAGCCTAAGAAAGGAGAGCCAAAACATATCTGGACATATGAGTTTGATGATTAACAGTCCGAAAGGGTGGAGTGGCAGGAGTATAAACTTTTTTACCCAGCCTTTCCATAGTCCTGCCGTCCTTACCAGAAGGATAAACTTGATAGAAGGCAGTAATTTAGAAGGCTTGTCAGATGCCACAGAGACCACTGAAGGGTCAAGTAGATGGACCCTTGTAGAGGAATCTGTAGTCATCAAACCCTTTAAAAAACAAATCTAGCTTTTTAGGAGCAGGGGATTGAGTCTGAAGCCTGAAACACAGAAGAAAAAGCATCCAATAAAATAGCCAAAACTGGAGAAACAGCAGAGGGTCTAGGAGACTATCTGAAGGCACTCATATCATCTCCTCTGCATCATCCAGGAAATGGTATCCCCCAAAGGAAATCTCCTCAAAAGGAGACTCAGCACTAGCAGACTCCTTTTCCTCAGAGCCATAATCCAAAGGAAAAGTAATCTGGGTAGAATAGGGCAGGAATTCTTCATCAGAATCCTCTTCTTCCTCAGAGGAATCCTGCTCCCTAGAACTCTTCAGGGTAGAAGATGACCAAGGAGGAGATGGGACAGAGACCCCCTGAGGAGGCTTCAAGGCCATATCAGCATTGAACAAACCCTGTGTAAAATTCTGCCATTCACTTTGAAGGTCCTTAAAAGCAAAAGACAAAATTATTTTTTTCTGCTCCTTTTTAAAGGGACGTCCACCTTATGAAACGTAGAAGGCTCCGACGCCGGCCCTATACTCAGTAATCATAGTCGGGACTTCCTCCCTAACCAGTAACTGAGGACTCCCCCAGGCCCTTGGGTAATCAGCTGTGGTTCCCCTTGGACTCCGTGGATGGGTGAGAACCCAGATCCATGCCAGCCTTTGAAATGGTCGCGGCAGAGGAATCTAGCCCAGGAACTGAATGATCCTCCAAGCTTTCACCAGATGCAACAGCTATGTCTGGTGGAGAAGGCACCACCGAAGAATCTGATATGAAGTGTTTTTGGTCTTCTTTGAAGACAGTTTTATACAGCAGCATGCAGCTTGTGATGCTATCTTGTTCATTAACGAGTGGTCCTTGGTAATGGTGGCCCAGGTGTTTGAGTGAAAGGAGAGTTTTCCTCCTAGGGGTAAGTGAAGGTGGGCAGAGAGAGGGGGTGGAGGAGGTGAGTCATTGTGAGTTCTTACCATAAGGGGGTGGCTTAGAACTCCATATTTTTTTAAGTGGAGGTAGTCCACTGCTTAGATCTCTGCATTCCCTGGGTCCACTATCTGGGGGGTCTGCTTCCATGGGGCCTAGGCTGGGCCGGTTTACTGGAAGCAGGAAAGGACTAGTGTTTGGAGGGACAATGCTTGATGAATCTAGGGGGCTGGACCTGCAAGAAATCCTTAACTATTTGCATAGATTTTGCTTTTTCTTCCACCTTTTTTAAGACCTGTTCTGCCTTAGTGCCAAATAAGTTATCTTTGTGCAAGGGGGCATCCAACAATTTAGATTTGACATGGTCTGGCAGGGGCTGTTCCTTAAGCCATGCATGCCTTCTAATGACAGATCCAATGACTGCTGCCCTGCAAGAAGCTTCTAGGGTGTCAAAAACCACAGTGCAAAGTGTGTTTAGTTACTTCACTTGCAACATGCATTAACTCTTCTAAATCTTTAGATTCTGCCCAAGCAGGAAAGGAAGACATTTTTTGTTTAAGGAGTTCCAATGTATGTTGCTGAAATTTCAGTATATGGAACTGACAATTTAGTGCCCTGATAGCAAGAGTAGCTGAGGTGTATACTTCTTTACCCCATGTGTCCAATGCACGGGAATCCCTGTCTGAGGGGAAGGGATTCTCAACAGAGGTTGCTTTAATCCTTTTTGGCCCTTGAGAAATGTCTTCAGTGTCAGCTGTAGGATTTTTAAAAATATATTTGTTAGAGTCAGGGACTCTATAGTACCTATCTGGTTTTCTAGGAGCAGGAGGAAGGGCATCAGCAGTCAAGCTGGATTCGAGGAAAACATCCTCCACAACATCCAGGATTGGGAGGATGGCTAAGGGTCTGTGTTGTGGAAGATCTAGGAATTCCCCGTGTGTCTTTTTAGGGTAGTCCTGACTCTCCCATTGGAAATGCTCCATTAAGGTATGCAGGGTTTCCCCAAAGGAAACATCCTCTGGGGGAGAGGCTGAAGGAATGGAATTCTCTGTATCAGAGTCCTCATAAGTGGAGTGGGGTTGCAAGTCTTCATATTCGGATGCATCAGAGTCATCTGACTCTTGTTCAGACAAAACTACAGGGGACAGATCTCTTTTCCTTTTGTTGGGGGTAGCTTGGCTTACCCTGATTAGCATGATAAGATCTTCTGACACTTTAAACATTTGAGACTGACTCAAGGTAGCAGGCACCTGAGAGTGGATCGTCGGTTTCTTGGGTGTGTTTCATACCCTGGGCCTAAGAAACTCGGTAGTTTTAGAAAGAATGGTAGTCACAAAAGAAGACATCGGTTTGTGTCGAGATTCAGCAGTGCGAACGACTTACTCGGAAGCCAGTGCCTGCTCACCGGCTCCGGACCCATCCAAGGTTGAGATGACAGCAGGATCCTTAGTCAAAGAAGAGCTTTGCGGCATACAGGACTCCGAAAGGGTCTCGGTAGTGGCCTGCGAATCAACAGAAGCGGGCATCAGGGGCTGCAAAAGCACCTCATTGAGTACCGGAGAACTGGCGACTAGCTTAACGGAAGTGTCGTCGGTAGGTTTGGATCTGTGCGGTCTGTCTCTGTTTTTAGCTTTACATTTTTTAGAATATCTGCTGTCAGATGGCTTACCGAAGCCATATTGGAATTTGAAGACTGTAAGTGAAAATATTTGGCTACAATAAGGGCACGACAACGGATAGTTCTGGAGTTGAACAAAGCACAGAAGCGACAATGAGGGACGTCGTGGTCTGGGCCTAAACAAGTGATGCAGTAAGAGTGGAAGTCTCGGTGTGGTACTTTTTTTCCACAGACGAGACAATTATTAACTTTTTCTGACATCGGTTAGTGCAAGAAAAAAGGATCCCCAACAGGGTACTCAGCTTTAGAAGACTTCAACTTCAATTCAGTAGACGAAACTCAGGTAGTGGTCAACTGGCACTCTTGCAAACTGCTTCTGCTTCGGGTTCCATGGCAAGAAAAACTGATGTAATGGCGTCGGATGCCTTACTTTATACTACTGATGACCTGACGTCAGTCCTCAAGCGATAGCAACTAACGCAGAAATAATACGTCTCTGGTATTTGGCCCGGCCATGGGCTACCCTGGCACGGATAACCCAAATGTGATGACTGCAACAGTGAAACACGAAGAACATCTGTACGTGGCACAGAGGTATCAAACTCCTGTCACATTGCATGAATGTTCTGGAGAGGATGACTGATAAAGCACTACGTAGAATAATAGAAAGTAAGATGGGAGATAGCAGTTTGGATTCAAATCATGATGCAGCACAAATGACCTAATACTAGCAGCGAGACAGATAGTTGAGAAGAAGCTAGAGATGAGGAAGAAGTCCAACTAGGCATTCCTAGACTTGGAGAAAGCATATAACAAGATTCCAAGACAGCTGATTTGGACAGTCTTGTGGTAGTTCGAAGCCCAGAAACACTAGTAGAATTAGTGCAAGCTATATACAAGGATCCAATGACTCAAGTACAAACAGTGTTCGGTCTCACAGAGGGCTTCCCAGTGGGAGTGGGTAAACACCAAGGTTCAGCTCTAGGTCCACTGCTGTTCATACTAGTAATGGATTACATTAGCAACCTAGTCAGAGAGGACAGATCAAAGTTTCTGTATGCAGACAGTGTGGCATTACAGGCAGACTCTGAGCAAGAACTTCAGCAAAGGATAGGACAATGGAATGCAAAACTGAAGGCATATGGGATGAAACTGACAGTTATAATGGCAGCAAATGGTGGAATTTAGCAGAAGTTGAGAATTCAGACAGGAAGGAAAACAGTGGAGCAGGTTAACAGCTTCATGCAACTAAGAGGGTTGGTTAAGGAGAAGAGAAGTCTGAATGAGAATGTCAAAACTAGAGTCACAAGGGCTGCAGCCAACTAGCACAGAGTGTCAGGTATGTATATGACAAAAGAATGCCAAAGAAGCTGAAAAGTAAGGTGTATAAAACAGTAATCAGACAAGTACAACTGTATGGTACAGAAAAGTACAGTTGTGTACACTTACCATAAATATAGATGTTAGAGTGTATTCACTGTTGCAGTCCTCACATATGGGTTATCCGGCTCCCGGTAGCCCTCAGAGTTCTAGGTATATGATTGTCAGCTGCTGCCAGTTGTAAAACTGATGTCAGAGCGTCAGGTATAAAAGGGAGGCAGCACACGCCATTTCCTCAGTTTTTCTTGCCTTAACTGTCAGGACCCCCAAAGGAAGGCTAACCCAGGAAGGTAGCACCCTGGACACATGTCATACAAAAAATAAAAATGTATAGTCTGTGCCTTGGGAAAAAAATGGGAATGGAGGGTGGGAAACCAGGACTGCAACAGTGAATACACTCGAACATCTACATTTATGGTAAGTGCACACAACTGTACTATGTTCTTCGTGTTTCACTGTTGATTCCCAAAGCCCAGGAAAAAGACAAAGGGTGGAGTAAGGATCACAGATTAAGGGTTGATGAGAAGACCCTGCAAAAAGTACAGTTTTGTACCTACCATAAATGTAGATGTTTGAGTGGTTATGCTGCTGCAGTCATCACACTTGGGTTATCTTGCCGTCAGGCGGTCCCGCAGTCTGCCTGAATTCCAAAGCCTTGGTCCGGCATTGGTTGTCGTCGCTTCTTCCCTGACGTCAGTGCGGCAGAGGTATAAAATAGGCAGCCGAGCCATTTTCTTCAGTTTTTCTTGCCCCAGATGTTAGGTGCCCCAAACTAAGAAGGCAAAATAAGAAGTTTGCAAAACGTACCTTAGTGCAAAACAATGATACTAGTTGTAAGCAAATACACCATAAAGACATGCATCCCAAAGGTAGAAGTACATGGAGGTATAAGAAAAGCCTTGTTAGGAAGAGGGGATGGAGGGAGGGTAACCTGGACTGCCGAGCAGCATAACCACTCAAACATCTACATTTATGGTAGGTACAAAACTGTACTATGTTCTTTGTGCTATGCTGCTGCAGTCATCACACTTGGGTAGAGCCCCAAAGCTATGGTTGGGTGGTAGGAGCTAAATTGGGTTAGGTGCAGCTAAGATGCCCTGCAGAACTGCAGTGGCAAACCCAGCTCTGGATTTTGAGTACAGAGGAAGGTGGTAATGCTTGGTGAAGGTGTACACTGAACTTCAGGTAGCTGCCTCCAGAATGTCCTTTGTTGGGACTCCTCGGAGGAAGGCTGCTGAGGTTGCTGTAGCCCTGGTAGAGTGAGACCTAATACTAGCAGGCACTGCTTTCCCGTGGTGTGAGTAGCAAAAGCGGATGTAATGTGCTATCCAATTGGAGATGGCCGTTTTGAAATAACCTTTCCTTCTGAGCCTGGTGCATAGGATACAAGGAGTTGACCAGATTTTCTGAAGGCCTTTGTCCTGTCCAAATAGTAACGTAACTGTCTGTGAATGTCCAAAGAGTGAAGGAGTCTTTCTCCTTTATTCTGTGGGTTTGGATAAAAGGTGGGCAAGTGTATGGTCTGATTGAGAGCCACACTGGATACTACCTTTGGCATGAAAGAAGGGTTGGTGCGTAAAGATATTCTGTCCTGATGGAAAATGATGAAAGGTTCCACTGCCATAAGTGCCTGCAGTTCTGAGACTCTGCGTGCTGAGGTGATAGCCAGCAGCAGGGCTGTCTTCCATGACAAGTATTGAAGCTCTGCTGAAAATGCTGGTTCGAAAGGAGGAAGTGTTAACTTTTCCAGAACAAAATTTAGATCCCAAGTTGGAGTAGGTGGTTTTCTGGGGGGTCTTATATTTTTTGCCCCTCTGAGAAACTGCCTTAGCAAAGGATGAGAGAAAATGGGAGGAACCGTATCATATTGAGCTGAAATGGCTGAAGCATGGATCTTTATGGATGAGAAAGAAAGGTCTTTGTATAGCATCTCCGTTAGATATTGGAGTATGTGCGGCATATTTGGAATGCCAGGATTTAGGCTTCTGGCCTGGCTCCATACACAAAAGCGTTTCCATTTGTCTGAGCAAGTTTTTCTGGTGCTGGGCCTCCTGGCCTCCAAAATGATATTCTGGACGTCCTTTGACAGAAGTGTTGTTTGACAATTTAAGGTATTTTCCATGCAGCTAGATTTAAGGTCCTTAGCTGACTGTGAAGGATCTGAGAGTTTTGTTGGGTTAAACAGCAGAGGGAACTGAGGTAAGATCCATGGAGGGCTGTGAGTCAAGTTTCGTAGCAGTGGGTACCAGTGTTGACGTGGCCAGTCCGGGGCAATGAGGATCATCTGTGTTCTCTCTGATCTGGTTTTCAGTAATACCTGGGTGAGTAGAGGCAGAGGTGGGAAGGCGTAGACTGACAATGCTGTCCAACTGAATGATAGGGCATCCACTTTTCAGGCCAGGGGATGGGAAGTCCTTGTGCAAAAGTTTTGTAGCTGGCAATTGTTGGTTGAGGCAAACAGATCTAGGTCTGGCGGTCCCCACCTTTGAATTATCATTGAGAATACTTGTGGGTGTAGTCTCCACTCGTGAGGGTCTGTCAAATTTCTGCTTAATTTGTCTGCCAAAATGTTTTCTTTTCCTGGCAGGAATTGTGCTTGCAGTTGTACTTGGTAAGTTAATGCTGTGGTCCACAAGTCCATTGCCTGTCTGCATAGTGGGTAGGAGTGCGTCCCTCCTTGTTTGTTTATGTACCACATAACTGTGGTGTTGTCCGTCCTTATTAGAAGTTGTCCTGGATGCAGAAGGTCCTTGAAGGCTGTTAGTGCATTTTTTTACAGCTAGCATCTCCTTTTGATTGATGTGTAGTTGCCTTTGGTTTGCAGACCATTTGCCCTGTATGCATTGTCCTGCCATGTGTGCACCCCAGGCGTAGTCTGATGAATCTGTTGTCAAGGTTTGGTTTGGTGGAGGTGAGACAAAAGGAAGGCCCTTGTTTGCTTGGCATGCTTAAGCCCACCATAGAAACTCTTTTTGAAGGCAGGGAATAAGAGTTATAGTTGCTTCGAGGCTGTGTCTGTGCTGGGACCATACACTTTTTAGGTACCATTGTAGTTTTCTCATATGCAGCCTTGCATATGCAATTAGTTGAATGCAGGATGCCATGTACCCCAATGCCTGCAGGAATTTCCTTGCAGTGAGCTGGGTAGGTTGCCATGTTTTTGAAGTACTGAGCCAGTTGTTTTTGCTTGTCTGGCGTGAGGTAAGCCATCTGGGTCGTTGTATTCAAGCTGGCACCCAGGAAAATTATTTCTTGTGAGGGTATTCGTTTTGACTTCTTTTTGTTTACTGTGTACCCTAGGCAACTTAGCAACTTTGTCACAAATGCCAGATGCTGTAGTAGGATGTCTTTGCTGTCCGCTTGGATCAGGCAGTCATCCAGATATGGATACATTTGTATTCCTCGCTGTCTGCAGTATGCAATTACTGATGCCAGGCATTTCGTGAATACTCTGGGCGCAGTAGATAAGTCAAAGGTTAATGCAGAGAATTGATAATGCGTTGTGCCTGCCAAAAATCTGAGGTATCTTCTGCAATCTTGTCTGATAGGGACATGCAGGTATGCCTCATGGAGGTCCAACGTTACCAGCCAAGATTCCTTGCCCAGCATGGGAAGAAGCTGTTTTAGTGTGAGCATTTCGAATTTGTGAATGTCCAGGTAGGTGTTTAGAATTGAAAGGTTTAAGATGGGTCTCCAGGTTTTGTCCTTTCTTGGTACCAGAAACAGTCTTGAGTAAAATCCTTAACCTTGCTCTTTTGCAGGTGCCTTCTGAATTACTTTCATGTTCATGAGTGCTGAAATTTTCTTTTATGCCTCTGCCCATTGGTTTGTTGGCAGATTTGGCATGCCTCTCATCCGTGGTAAAGTGTGAAAATGAAATCTGTAGCCTCGGGTAATAATATCCAGAACCCATTTGTCCAGTTATGATGTGCCAATTTTGTGGGAAAAGAGCCAGTTTTCATCCTAGAGGTGTTGCCTGGGCAAGTATGCTTGGCAGGCGAAGAGGAAAGTCATTGAGTTTGTTTTCTGAAGGGTTGAGATCTGTCGTCTCCCCTCCGAGTTTGTTGTTTTCCATTGTCTAGGCCTGAAGGTACCCTGTGCCTGGCCTCTGCCCCTAGGGCATCTGTACCTGCCCCTTTGGGGTCTGTCTGAAGCAGGAAAGGACCAGTTTTTTGATGGCCAGTTTCTGCTGAAGCGAGGAGGTTGTACCTGTAAAAAAATCTTTAACTGTTTGCAATAATTTTGCCTTTTCTTCCATCTTTTTTAAAACTTCCTGTGCTTTGACACCAAATAACGCATCCTTTTGCAGTGGAGCATCCAGTAACTTTGCTTTGACATGTTCTGGTAAGGCCTGCTCTTTTAGCCAAGCATGTCTACGTATTACAGACCATGTGACTACTGCTCTACATGAGGCCTCCAAAGAATCAAAACCACACTGCAAGATATGTTTTCCCACTTGTTCTGCTGCATGCAACAAATCTTGCATCCCTTTGAAATCTAGTTGATCTGTTTGAGGGATCATTTTCTGTTTTAACTGAGTAAGCAAGTACTGCTGGTATTTAATCATGTGGAATTGGCAGTTTAATGCCCTCATGGCCAAAGTGGCAGAGGTATACACTTTTTGCCCCCATCTTTCTAATGCCCTGGAATCTCTTTCCGCAGGTAGTGGATTCTGAGCAGAAGAGGCCTTAACCTCTTTGGGACCCTGGGAAATGGTTTCTGGGTCTGCAGCAGGGCTTTTATATAAAAACTTGTGAGAGTCAGGGACTCGATAGTATCCGTCTGGTTTAGGTGGTGCTGGAGGTAAGGAATCTGGATTTAGACTGGATTCAGTGCAGACATCATCCAGAATGTCCAAAACAAGAGGAATGGCTAGGGGTCTATGCAGAGGCAAAAGAAGCAACTCACGGAGTCTTTTCTTGGAGTCAGAGTAATCTTGTCCTTCCCAGTGGAAATGCTCTCTCATGGTGTGCAGGGTTTCCCCAAAAGAGAAGTCTTCAGGGAGGGAAACAGAGGGGATAGACTCCTCAGCATCTGAGTCTTCATAGAGAGGGAAGGGGTAATCCTGTTCCTCAGAGTCTGCTGAGGAAATGGATTCCTGGTCAGAAGAAGGTAAATCTTCCTCCAGTCTAGGCCTTTTTGTCAGGAGGGGGCTGGGAACCTCTGATAAGGGTAATCAGGTCCTCCGCCATTTTGAGCATCTGTTTTTTAGGCATAGAGGCCTGTATGGGAGTTGGTGGACCCGGTTTCTTAACCTCTGGAAGCTTAGCGTATGACTTAACAGAAAGAGTCGTCGGTTTAAAGACGCTTTCTGAAACTGAAGGCCTGTCCATAGTCTCCGGATCGCTGCCAGGGCTAGCGTCCGCGAGTTGAGGAGGAACCGGCTCCAGTGGCCCGGTAGATTCTGACTGAAAGGTAGTTGTATTTTCTAAATCTGCGGTAGTCAGGGGCTGCGTAGGCGCCTCACTGAGTACTGAAGATCCGGCGGTAGGCCTAACCGAGACCTCTGTATCTGGTCTAGGTCTAGGCTGGCGGTCTTTGTCCTTGCGTTTTTTAAACATAGCGGTAGTCGTAGGTTCTGACGACATAATGTAGTTGAATTTTCTGCCAAAATAATGTCGGGCGGTATCAGCCCGACGCTTAATAGTGCGTTTATTGAACCTAGCGCAAAACCGACAACCAGAAACGTTGTGGTCTGGGCCTAGGCAAGGAATACAATAAGAATGAAAATCCTTATGAGGTATTTGCTTCCCACAAGAAATACAATTATTAACTTTGTCTGACATTGGTCTGAGGCAAGACAAGTTTCCCCAATGGGGTACTTAGCTTTATAGAAGACTTCGGCTGAAATTCTGTTCGAAAATCTCAGGAGCTGGCCGACCGGCACTTGTGAACTGCTTCTGCTTTGGGCGCTGCGCGGCAAGAAAGACTGAAGAAAATGGCATCGGCTGCCTCTTTTATACCCTGCCGCACTGACGTCAGGGAAGAAGCGACGACAACCGACGCCGGACCAAGGCTTTGGAATTCAGGCAGACTGTGGGACCACCTGACAGCAGGATAACCCAAGTGTGAAGACTGCAGGAGCATAGCACGATGAACATCTGCAGAGGCAAAACCAGCCCTGGACTTAGAAAACAAAGGTAGACTGTAATTCTTTGTGAAAGTATGGACAGAAGACCAAGTAGCTGCTTCTGGAATGTCCTTAGTAGGCACACCTCTCAGAAAGGCTGCAGAGGTAAAGGCTGCTCTAGCAGAATGGGTCCTAATACCCTGAGGGGGGACCTTCCCATGCCACAGGTATCAAAAGTGAATACAATGAGCAATCCATTTGGAGATGGTTTGTTTTGAAATGGCTCTACCCTGAGCCCCAAGAGCAAAACTACCCAACTGTTCAGATTTTCTAAAGGATTTAGTCCTAAGTAAAGTCTCAGCTGTCTATGCACATCAAGAGAGTGCAGAATCCTTTCCCCTTTATTTTGGGGATTGTTGAAAAATGTAGGCAGGTGAATAGACTGGTTAAGGGGTTAAACTGGAAACTACCCTAGGCATGAAGGAGGGATTAGTTCTCAGAGAAACTCGATCGGAGAGAAAAATAATGAAAGGTTCTACTGCCATTAAGACTTGTAGCTCAGATACCCTTCTAGCTGAAGTAATAGCTAAAAGGAAAGCAGTCTTCCAGGACAGAAAAGTACAGTTTTGTACCTACCATAAATGTAGATGTTCCGAGTGTTCACCCTGTTGCAGTCATCACACTTGGGTTATCCTGCTGTCAGGCGGTCCCGCAGTCGGCCTGAGTTCCAAAGTCTTGGTCCGGCGTCGGCTGCTGTCGCTTCTTCCCTGACGTCAGAGCGCCAGGGGTATATAAGAGGCATCAGACGCCATAATCTTCAGTTTTTCTTGCCCTAGATGTCAGGTGCCCCCAATAGGTAGGCAAAATATATATGTATGTATATATATATATATATATATATATATATATATATATATATATAGCTAGATAAAAATAAAACAATACCTTTAGGCACAAGCAAATACACCACAGAGGTTGAATAGGATAGAGTGGTATAGATAAGTTCAGCTAGTTCAGAGGGGATGGAGGGAGGGTAGCCTGGACTGCAGCAGGGTGAACATTCGAACATCTACATTTATGGTAGGTACAAAACTGTACTATGTTCATCGTGTTACCCTGCTGCAGTCATCACACTTGGGTTGAATCCCAAAGCTAAGGATGGGAGGTGGAGTTAAACAGGGGTAGAAAGAGCTAGTAGGCCCTGCAAAACTGCAGTGGCAAAACCAGCTCTAGTCTTGGAATATAGAGGTAAGTGATAGTGTTTGGTGAAGGTGTGCACTGAACTCCAAGTTGCAGCTTCCAGAATATCCTTGGCTGGCACTCCCCTGAGAAAGGCTGCTGATGTAGCTGTAGCCCTGGTGGAGTGGGACCTAATGTTAGCAGGTACTGGTTTCCCATGATGCATGTAGCAGAAACGTATGCAATGCCCTATCCATTTAGAAATGGTCTGTTTTGAGATAGCTTTTCCTTGTGATCCTGTAGCATAGGCTACAAAGAGCTGGTCAGAATTTCTGAAAGCTTTAGTTTTATCCAAGTAGTAACGTAATTGCCTGTGAATGTCCAAAGAGTGCAGGAGTCTTTCTCTTTTGTTCTGGGGATTTGGGAAAAAGGTGGGCAAATGAATGGTTTGGTTTAGGGCCACACTGGATACCACCTTTGGCATAAAGGAAGGGTTAGTTCGTAGAGAGACTCTGTCTTATTTATTTATTTATTTATTTGTTTCAGTTTGATTACCGGGGGAGTCCACTGGGCATTGGTAGCCTGTTTTCAGTGGAGGCCCAGGGAGAAAAGCTCCAAAACAAGGAATTTCAGCAATTCAAATATTATGTTTACTAAAATGAAATCAATTAACATGGAAAGTTAATGGGTAGTCTGAATAACTAAAAAAAAACAGGTAGTTACAACAGAAAGAAATACAACAATTTCAATTTTTAGTTTGGTACGAAAGGCATCACATGAGTAATACATGTTTTACTATGCTGTTCACTAAGTGTAATACTTTAGAAAGGAATAAGAAGCAGAGTAGGAGGAGGTTAGTCTAGGGCGAATGGAGTAGAAAGCTTAGGGTTTATAGGCAGAAGAGTGCAGTTGCAAATTCTGTTTTGAAAAAGGTAGGAATGAAGCTGGTTTTTGAAGTTATTTATGTTGGTACATTTCCTAAGTGACAAAGGCAGGGCATTACATTTTTTAGCAAGGGTAAAGGATAAGAGAAGCTGGCCATCGGGGCGCTTTATTAACAGTGATTAGGTTTTGTTGAGAAGATCTAAGTGGTCTAGGGGGGGTATAGGGGAGTATAATGTAAGAAAGAGCAGGGCAGTTAGAGGGGTTTTGAAACAGCTTGAAGGCTGTGGTGAGTTGGAGGAGGTTAAGTTGATTGGGAAGTTCAAGCCAGTGAAGGGAGGAGCAGTGATGTGAAGAAGATTTGGCGTTAGTTGCAAATCTAGCGACTTTGTTATAGCATAACTCTAGTTTGGTGGTAAGAGAGGATGAGAGATTAGTGAGCAGGGGGGCACCGTATAGGAGGGTTGGAAGGAGGAAAGTGGAAGCAAGGGTTAGTCTAGAATGAGAAGAGAGGAAGTGATTGTTTCTATACAGTAGACCCAGTTTTATATGTGTTTTTTTTATGTTTAGTAGGATGTGGGAATTCAATTTTAGTTGATCGTCGACTGTGACACCAAGAAGTTTGGTGGAGGGTATGATCTCGATGGAGGAGTTGTTGAGGCTGGAAATTTGAAATGAGTTTTTGTCAAGGGAGGAGGATTTAGATGGAGAGAAAAGGAGTATTTTAGTTTTGTTGGCGTTTAGGGAGAGGTGATTTTGTAACATCCAGTTTTCAGTGGTAGAGAAGGCACTTTGAGTTGGGGCTTGGAGGTCTGTTAGGTTGGGGGCAGAGCATATCAAAGTAGAGTCGTCAGCATATTGTACAATTTTTGTGTTAGGGATGGCTTTGTGGAAATCATTTATGAAGATATTGAATAGTAGTGGGCCAAGTATGGAACCCTGAGGAACTCCTGTAGGGGTCGGAAGAAAGGTTGAGGTGGCTTGGCCCCATTTTACAGCTTGGGATCGGTTAGAAAGGTAGCTGGAGAACCAGGAAAGGGATTCAGGGCAAAGGTTGAGGTTAGATAGGTGATTTAGAAGGTGGGTGTGAGAGATAGCATCAAAAGCTTTAGATAAGTCTAGTAGGACAGTGGATACTAAATTACTGGAGTCACGGGCAGAGTTGACTGAGTGTAGAAAGGAGAGGAGGGCAGTATTTGTGCTATGACTTGGGTGGAAACCATGTTGGGTAGGAGAGAGAAGGTGGTGCTTAGTAAGGAATGGCAGGAGTTGTAGGTGGATACATTTTCGTAGAATTTTGGATATAGGGGAGAGAATGGCTATAGGGCGGAAATTTGAGACAGAACAGTTACTCGCTACGCCATAGTAAGGGAACGTAGGATTCAAGTAATGATCTATTAATTAGGATGCTGATAGGAAGAGCAATAGTCAGAAGCAATTTTTAGGAAGGCAGATGGGATGTTATCGGGGGCGTTGGAGCAAGGTTTTAGTTTTTGAAGGAGTTTCTTTATTTGGTTGGTAGACACTGGTTGCAGTTTGAAAGAGGGGGATAAGAACAGTTTAATGAAGACTGAGTAGTGGCAGGGGAGAGGTGATTGTTGGGAAATGTTTTAGTTAGCTCAGCAATGGTAGAGGTGAAGAAGGAATTAAACAGAGAAGCAATTTCGGGGTCGGTTTTGCTGGTGTCTGGACAGGGGTTATTTTTAGTACCTGGTCTGAGGAGTGAATTGATGGAATTCCAGAATTGTTTTGGGTTTCTAGCATGGTTTTCTTGAAGTTGGATGTAGTAAGACTTCTTTTCTTTAATGATTTGTTTTTTGGTTAGGTTTCTTAACTGCTTATATTTATTTAAGGAGTGTTTCATGTTGTTTGTGTTTATGGTAAGTTTTCCAGGTTTGGTCTCTTTGGAGCATTAACTTTTTTGTATTTTTGGTGAGCCAAGGGGATGTTTTAGCTTTAACTCTTATAAGTCTAGTTGGGGCTTGGGAGTTAAGGACGGCTAAGAATGTTGAAATAAAGTAGTGGACGGCTTCATCTAGTGGTAATAGTTTTAGAGGTTTCCAGTTGGAGAGTTTAAGTGAGTCAGAGAAGGAAGTAGGGTTAAAGTTAGAGAGGTTCCAAGTATGAGTGTAGTGGTGGGAGTGGGGAGGGGAGGAGGTAGCTCGTATAGCATAGGCAGAGAGGTGGTCTCCTAAGGGGTCTGGAGAAGTGTCAGATTTTATAACTTTATTTGGATGAGATACGAGAATCCAATCAAGTATGGAGCCAGGAGGATTTGCTTTGTTTGGTCTGGTTATGGAGTTAGAGTTGGGAGAAATTAAATAGGTTAATGGTTATTGAGGGATTTTGGTTGGAGATTTTGCCCCAATCGATATTTACATCACCCAAAATTATGAAAAATGAGGAAAGGCTCCACTGCCATTAGTGCCTGTAGCTCTGAGACTCTTCTAGCTGAGGTTATTGATAGTAGCAGGGCAGTTTTCCATGAAAGAAATTTTAAATCAGCTGAAAAAGCTGGTTCAAAGGGCGGCAGTGTAAGCTTTTCCAGAACATAGTTGAGATCCCAAGTAGGTGTTGGTGCTCTCCTTGGCGGTCTTATGTTCTTAGCCCCTCTGAGGTACTGTCTTAGGAGTGGATGTGAGAATAAAGGAGGATCTGTGTTACAATGAGCTGAAATTGCGGAGGCATGGATCTTAATAGATGAAAAGGAAAGACCCTTGTGCAACATCTCAGTTAAATATTGTAGAATCTGAGAAATGTTTGGATCAAGGGGATTTTGACCTTTAGCCTGGTTCCAGGCACAAAATCTTCTCCATTTGTCTGAATAGGTTTTCCTGGTGCTGGGCTTCTTGGCCTCCAGAATGACATCCATAACTGCTTTGGATAGAGGTGTCGGCTGGTTGTTTAGGTAATTTGCCATGCAGCCAGGTTTAAAGTCTTGAGCTGGCTGTGTAGAATCTGACTGTCTCGCTGGGTGAGCAGGTGAGGAATTTGTGGTAAAATCCATGGTGGGCCGTGGGCCATGTTCCTTAAAATTGGATACCAATGCTGGCGTGGCCAGTCTGGTGCAATGAGCATCATTTGTGGCCTCTCTAATCTGACTTTCAGCATTACCTTTGCTAGAAGAGGCAGTGGAGGAAAGGCATACACTGTTAATGTTTTCCAACTGAATGAGAGGGCGTCCACTTTCCAAGCTTGTGGATGGAATGTCCTTGTGCAAAATTTTTGAAGTTGGTAGTTTTGGGGGCTTGCAAACAGATCTATGTCTGGGCGTCCCCATTTTTGAGCTATCATTGCAAATACTTATGGATCTAGTTTCCACTCGTGTGGATCCATGATGTTTCTGCTTAGGTCGTCTGCCAATGTGTTTTTCTTTCCTGGCAGGAATTGTGCTTGTAATTGAACCTGGTAAGACAGTGCAGTGTTCCACAAGGTCATTGCGTGCCTGCATAGAGGGTAGGAATGTGTGCCCCCTTGCTTGTTTATGTACCACATTACTGTGGTATTGTCCATCTTTATTATTAGTTGCCCTGGGTGTAAGAGGTTCTTGAAAGCTGTTAGGGCATTCTGTACTGCTAGCATTTCTTTTTGATTGATATGCAGTTGCCTCTGATCTGTAGTCCATTTGCCCTGAATGCACTGTCCTGCCATGTGTGCTCCCCAGGCATAGTCCGATGCATCTGTTGTCATAGTTTGCCTGGCTGTGGGTAAAGTGAAAGGCTGACCCTTGTTGAGGTGACATGCCTGTGCCCACCATAGAAACTCCTGTTGAAGGCAGGAAATGAGTGGTATTGTTTCCAAGCTGTGGTTGTGCTGAGTCCAACGCTTTTCAGGTACCATTGTAATTTCCTCATATGCAGTTTTGCAAATGGTATTAGTAGTATGCAAGATGCCATGAATCCCAAGGCCTGCAGAATTTTTCTTGCAGGGAGTTGAGTCTTTGTTGCCATTATTTTGAAATATTGAGTCAGCTGTTGTTTCTTGTCTGGCGTGAGATAAGCCATCTGGGCCGTTGTAGTCAAGTTGGCACCCAGGAATATTATGTTTTGTGAGGGCACTAGTTTTGATTTCTTTTCGTTTACTGTGTACCCTAGGCAACATAGAAGGTGTTTGACAAATGTCAGATGCTTTAAAAGAATGTCCTTGCTTTGTGCTTGAATAAAGCAGTCATCCAGGTATGGGTATATTTGAATTCCTCTTTGTCTGCAGTATGCAATTACTGGTGCCAGGCATTTTATGAAGACCCTGGGCACAGTAGATAAGCCAAAGAGCAGTGCAAAGAATTGATAATGTGTTGAACCTGCAATGAAGCAGAGGTATCTTCTGCAATTTTGTCTGATAGGGACATGCAAATATGCCTCCTTGAGGTCCAACGTTACTAGCCAAGCATTCTTGCCCAGCATGGGAAGAAGCTGCTTTAGTGTTAGCATCTTGAATTTTGGTACTTGCAGATAGGTGTTCAGAACTGAAAGATCCAAAATGGGTCTCCATGCTTTGTCCTTTCTTGGGACTAGAAAGAGTCTTGAGCAAAATCCTTGTCCTTGCTCCTGTGTAGGTACCTGTTGAATGGCTCTCATGTCCATGAGAGCTGTAATTTGTTTTTGTGCCTCTGCCCATTGATTTGGTGGCAGGTTTGGCATTCCTTTTTTCCTTGGTAAGGTATGAAAGTGGAATCTGTATCCTTGAGAGACAATGTCTAGAACCCATTTGTCTTTTGAATGATGTGCCAGTTGTCTGCAAAAAATGCTAATTTTCCTCCCAAGGGAGCTGCCAGGAGGGATTTGCTTGGTAGTTTAAGGATTGAGTCATTGTGTTTGTCTTCTGCTAGCCTGGGGCCTGTCTTCTCCTCCTTTCTGGGTAGCAGTACCCCATTGTCGAGGTTTGTAAGGGCCTTGTGACTGACCTCTGCCCCTTGGGCGTCTGTAATTGTTTTTCTGTGATCTGTCAGAAGCTGGAAAGGACCAGTTTTTCGTTGGCCAATTTCTGCTGAAATGAGGGGGTTGTACCTGCAAAAAATCCTTGACCGTCTGCATAGACTTTGCCTTATCCTCTATTTTCTTTAAAACCTCTTCTGCTTTGACACCAAATAATACATCCTGCTGTAAAGGTGCATCCAATAATTTTGCTTTAACATGATCAGGAAGGGTTTGTTCTTTTAACCAAGCAGGGGTATGTATGACAGAGCCAGTAACAGCTGCACTACAGGAAGCTTCCAATGAATCAAATCCACATTGTAAAGTATGTTTGCCCACCTGTTCAGCTGCATGCAACAGATCCTGCATTTCCTTGAATTCAGACTGTTCAGTATGTGTGCTCATTTTTTGTTTTAATTGAGACATTAGGAATTGCTGATATTTCAGCATGTGAAACGGACAACTTAATGCTCTCATAGCCAGAGTGGCTGAGGCGTATATTTTCTTTCCCCATCTATCTAGGGCTCTGGAATCCCTTTCAGAGGGAACAGGATTTTTAGCCATAGAAGCTTTAGCTCCCTTAGGACCCTGGGAAATTGTTTCTGGGTCAGCCACAGGGCTTTTATAAAGGAATTTGTGTGAGTCAGGTACTCTGTAGTATCTGTCTGGTTTGGCTGGAGCAGGAGGTAGAGAGTCTGGATTTAGACTAGACTCCAAGTAAACATCATCCACAATATCCAAAACTGGAAGGATAGCAAGAGGTCTGTGCTGGGGTAGTAAAAGGAACTCTCGGAGCCTTTTCTTAGAATCAGAGTAGCCCTGGCCTTCCCAGTGGAAATGTTCCCTCATGGTATGTAAAGTTTCCCCAAAGGAGTAGTCTTCAGGGGGAGATGCTGAGGGAATAGAGTCTTCAGCATCAGAGTCTTCATAAGGTGGAAAAGTGTAATCCTGTTCCTCAGAAGAATCTGAGGAAATTGAAACCTGGTCAGAGGAAGCATAATCCTCCTCTTGTCTTGGTCTTTTTATCAGGAGGGGGATGGGAACCCCTGATTAGGGTAATCAAATCTTCAGCCATCTTAAGCATCTGTTTCTTAGGCATGGGGCCTTGAACTGCAGACTGATGTACAGTCTTCTTTGGTTTTAAAGGAGTTTTAAGCTTAGCATAAGACTTAATGGTGAGTGTAGTCTGTCTGAAGACACCTTCTGCAACCGAAGGTGTTTCCACTGCACCGGGGTCTACCTCTGCTCCGGTGTCAGAAGGGCCTAATGAAGATGGCTGTATCAGCCTAGTAGACTCCGCTTGAGAGTCCGCAGCTGTCTGGGGTTCCAGTTCTGCGGTCGTCAGGGGCTGCGTAGGAGTCTCACTGAAAACTGGAGAACTGGTGACAGGCCCAGCTGAGGCCTCGGCGTCTGACTTGTTCCTAGGCTGCCGGTCCTTATCCTTGCGTTTTTTATGCATGCTGGTCGTCGGCTGCTCCGACGGCATGATATAATTAAATTTACTACAAAGTAATGTCGTGCGAAGTCAAAACGGTGTTTGATAGTTCGTTTATTAAACCTAGCACAAAACTGACAACCTGTGACGTTGTGGTCTGGGCCTAGGCAAGGAATACAATAGGAATGGAAGTCCTTATGAGGTATTTGCTTCCCACAAGAAATGCAATTGTTAACTTTTTCTGACATCGGACTGAGGCAAGAAAAGGTTCCCCAATGGGGTACTTAGCTTTATTAAAGACTTCGGACTGAAATTCGAATCGAAAATCTCAGGTGTCGGCCGACTGGCACTTGCGAACTGCTTCTGCTTCGGGCACCGCGTGGCAAGAAAGACTGGGGAAAATGGCATTGGATGCCTCTTATATACCCCTGGTGCTCTGACATCAGGGAAGAAGCGACAGCAACCGACGCCGGACCAAGACTTTGGAACTCAGGCAGACTCAGGACCGCCTGATGGCAGGATAACCCAAGTGTGATGACGGCAGGATAACCCAAGTGTGATGACTGCAGCAGGGTAACACGATGAACATCTTCAAATCTGCAGAGGCAGTTGATTCAAAAGAAGGCAGAGTAAGTTTTTCCAGGACAAAATTAAGATCCAAGCAGGAGTAGGAGCTCTTCTGGGAGGTCTATGATTACTAGCTCCCCTCAGGAACTGTTTCATCAGGGGGTGAGAAAAAATGGGATGCTCAAAGGAACAATGAGCCGAAATTGCTGAAGTGTGAATTCTGATAGAAGAAAAGGAAAGTCCACCATTAAGCAGTCCTGCTAGGTAGTCAAGAATGAGGGAAAGAGAAGGATGAGAAGAGTCTTCTCCTTTAGCCAGCATCCAAGAGCAAAATCTCTTCCATTTACTTGCATAGGATTTTCTGGTGTTAGGCCTCCTGACCTCATGAAGAACTTCAACCACCTGTTGGGAAAGATTTATAGTAGTAGCCAGGCAGTTAAATGCAGACTTTGAAGATGAGGATGAAGGAAATTTCCCCCTCCCTTAACCAACAGATCTGGTACCAGGGGAAGATGCCAAGGCTGAGCCTGTGAAAGGCTGCGCAGGAGGGGATACCAATGCTGCCTGGGACAATCTGGTGCTATCAAAATAGCCTTTGGTTTTTCATCCCTTATCTTTAGCTGCACTCTGGGAAGAAGAGGCAGAGGAGGGAATGCATAAACTGAGAGAGGTGTCCATGGGAAGGACAAAGCGTCCACCCTCCAAGCTTTGTTATGAAACTCCCTGGTCCAGAAGGTTGGAAGGAGATGATTGATGCGAGAGGAAAAAAGATCCACTTGTGGGGTGCCCCAATGATGAGTGATGCGATGGAAAATGTCCTTGTTCAGTTGCCACTCGTGAGGATCCAGAACATGTCTGCTCAAATGATCCGCCAAGGAGTTTAGCCTCCCTGGGAGATACTGGACTATTAGATGTAAGCCCATGGATGCTGTTATGGACCATAGTCTCATGCTTTGTCTGCACAAGGGGTAAGAGAGAGACCCCCTTGCTTGCTTGTTGATGTACCACATGACTGTGGCATTGTCTGTCCTGATCAGCAGAGTCCCACGGTAGAGTAGGTCCTTGAAAGCCAGCAAAGGCCTGCTGCACTGCTATCAATTCTTTTCAGTTCATGTGCAGATGAATCTGCTGGTTGCTCCAAGTCCCCTGTATGCCCCTGCCTTCCAGATGAGCCACTCCCCCCCCCCATGCAACATCTGAGGCATCTGTGGTGAGAGTCTGGCTGGCAGGCGGTGGGCGGAAAGGCAAACCCTTGTTCTGAGAACAGGCTGTCACCCACCAGAGGAACACCATTTGTAGACAGGGAATCAGGGGAAGAATCAAGTGCAAGTCCTGTGTGTGTTGACACCAAAGATTCTTGAGGTACCATTGAAGTTTTCTCATATCCACCCTTGCATATGGGATCATCAAAATACATGAAACCATGAACCCCAGTGCTTGCAGGAATTGCCTTGCAGAGAGCTGGGTCATGCTTGCCAAGTTCATGAAGTAAGCCGAAAGATCTTCTTGCTTCTGTTGAGGGAGGAATACCATCTGGGTGGCTGTACTCAGACTCGCTCCCAGGAAAACAATCTCCCTTGTAGGAATCAACTTTGACTTCTTTTCGTTAAGAATGTAACCCAAAGAGGTGAGTGTTCTTCACGAAATCCAAACTTTTTCTAGTTGTTCTGGGGAGTTTTCTTGAATGAGAAATTCATCCAGGTAAGGATAAATTTGAATGTCTCTCTGCCTGTAAAAAGCAATGGCTGGAGCCAGGCACTTGGTAAAAACTCTGGGAGCAGTAGATAAACCAAAGGGCAATGCAGAGAACTGAAAGTGTTCCTCTCCATCCCTGAAGCGAAGGAACTGCCTGCAACTTTCACTTATTAGGATGTGCAGATAAGCCTCCTTGAGATCCAAAGTTACCAGCCATGAATCCTTGACCAGCACTGGTAGTAACTGTTGAAGGGTGAGCATCTTGAATTTGGGAATCACCAGAAAAGTGTTTAGAACAGACAGATCCAGAATAGGGTGCCAGGTGCCCACTTTCTTGGGTACCAGAAAAAGTCTTTAATAGAAAACCTAGGCCTGCCTGATTTGCAGAAACTGGCTATAGCCCCCCATAGTCAGTAAAGAAGAAATCTGAGTTTCCACCTCTGCCCTGAGAGTTCTGGGTACCCTTGTAAAACAGGGAAGGTGTGAAAGTAAAACTTGTAACCTTGGTGTATTATATTGAGCACCCATTTGTCATCTGTGATGGTAGACCATACCTCTGTGAACCTGGATAACCTTCTCCCCAAAGGAAGCCCAGGGCCCACAGAGGTAAGCACAAGAAGGCCGGAGTCATTGAGAATGTTTGCTTTGGGAAGCTGGCTTAGAACCCCCTGATTTAGCAGAAGAATGCCATTGTTTAGCCCCTTCGAGGGGCAGAAGCCTGCCCGCTGAAAGATCTGAAACCCCTAGGCCTAGAGTGACCCTGCTTGCCAGAATCAGGGAAAGAACAATTCTTGGAAGGATAATGCCTACTAAACCGATGAGGCTGAACCTGAAGGAAATCTTTTACAGCTTGCATAGATTTTGTCTTATTCTCCAACTTCTTCAGTACCTCCTCCACCTTATTACCAAAAAGATTGTCCTTGTGCAAAGGAACATCCAGCAATTTAGACAGGTTCAAAAAGAGGTTGCTCCCTGAGCCAAGCATGTCTTCCAGTTACAGAACCAGTGGCTGCTGCTCTGCAGGAAGCCTCCAAAGTTTCAAAACCACAATGAAGTGAATGCTTATTAACTAAAGTGGCAGAATTCAGTAAGTCTTGTAAATCTTTGTTCTCTGTCATGGAAGGAATATCTCCAAGTTTAGCCTTAATAGCCTCCAAAGTATGTTGCGGATACTTAAGCATGTGAAAAAAACAATTCACGGATCTAATGGCAAGAGTTGCAGAGGTATAGACTTTTTTTTACCCCACCTGTCCAAGGCCCTAGACTCCTTATCAGAAGGCACAGGATTTTTAGCAATAGTAGCCTTAACACCCTTGGGGCCTTGAAAAATAATTTCTGGATCAGCAGTAGGGTTTTTAAAAAGGAATTGATGAGATTCAGGAACCCTAGAATACCTATCCAGTTTTCCGGGGGCAGGAGGAACAGAATAATTTTCCATGAAAACATCATCCACAACTTTCAAACCTTGAGGTATATCCAGAGGCGTATACTGTGGCAAATCCAAAAATTCCCAGATTCTTTTCTTAGACTGTGGAAAATCCTGACATTCCCATTTAAAATGCTCCCTAAGAGTATTCAAAGTATCCCCAAAGGAAAAATCTTCTGGAGGGGAGGCAGAAGAGATATAGAGTCCTCAGCATCAGAATCCTCAAAACCAGAAAAAAGTTGAGAATTTCCTTCTTCACCAGCAGACATACTGGAAATCTCAGAATACGAGACAGACAAAATATCAGGAGATAATTCCCTAGCCCTCTTTGAAAGGGGGGGATGAGAGCCCCTAATCAGGGAAAGAAGATCACCAGCCATCTTTACCAACTGGGACTGAGGCACAGGAGCGGAGGCTGATGCCTGCTTGTGAGTAGGTTTGCGGCTGGAAGGTTTTGCTAGCAATCCGGAGGGACACAGGAGGCCTAGCAACTGCAGAAGTCTGAACTAAGGTAGTCAGTCTGGTTCTGGTCTCATGTCGAAAAAAGAGGCGTCAGAAGCCGGTGCCTGCAAAGCGGCTCTGGACCCATCTGAGGCGGTGACAGGCAGAGGGTCTGAAGATGAAATAGCAGCCTGAAGGACTCCATAAAGGTCTCGGCAGAGGCTTGCGCCTGAAAATCTGCAGACTGCAGGGGCTGCGAAAGCACCTCACTGACTACCGCTGTGCCGATGACCAATTTCACCGGTGCGTCGTCAGCAGATTTAATCCTAGGTCTGTTGCGGTCCTTGTCTTTGCGTTTCCTAGGTATATCCAAAGTCGGGAGACCAGAACACGCCATACCAACGAACTTAGGCCAAACTCCGAAATGCTTACACAAAATCTTAGCTCTACAGTGTATAGTATGCGGGTTAAAGGAAGCACAGAGATCACAGTTAGGGACGTCGTGCTCAAGGCTCAAACAAGTTATACAATAGGAATGGAAATCACAGTGCGGAATCTGTTTTCCACAGGCAAGACAGTTATTAAGTTTATCAGACATTCATTAAAGCAAGAAAAGAGGATCCCCAACGGGGTACTTATCTGAAGGTGTCTTTAACTTGGTAGTCAGAAAGCAAAACAAAGGTAAATGGCTGACTGGCACTAGTGCTAATTGCATCTGCTTCGGGCTCCGCAGCAAGAAAGACTGGGGAAATGGTGTCGGCTGCCTCCCTTTATACCTGACGTTTTGACATCAGTTTTACAACTGGCGGCAGCCGACGTCATATACCAAGGACTCTGGTATTCGGGTCGACTGAGGGCTACCGGGAGCCAGATAACACATATGTGAGGACTGCAACAGTGAAACACGATCATCATGGGTGGTAAAGGCAGAGCAGTTCAGGAAGCTAGAGGTGATGGAGATGAAGTGCATATGTGTGGTAGGGTACACATTTTGGGACAAAATAAATAAGGACATAAGTGCAGAAGCCAAAGTAGCTCCAATTGTAGAAAAGGTCAAAGAGAACAGATTATGATGGTCTGGATACATGTGCAGAACAGAAAACAATCCGGTGAAGATGACTTGGGACAGGCTATTAGAAAGCAAGAAGAAAAGTACAGTTTTGTACCTACCATAAATGTAGATGTTCGAGGATCCACATTGCTGCAGTCCTTACTATTGGGTAGTCCGCTGTCCAGTCGGCCCAAATACCAGAGTATATGGCTGACGTCGGTCAGGGCGCATTAGACTGACGTCAGTACGTCAGGGTACTAATGCGCATGACCGACGTCATATCCTCAGTCTTTTCTTGCCCCAGATGTCAGAAGACCCTAAAAAGACAAGGCCCAAAATACCTGCACCAAAAATATGTACATTATATACAAAAATATATACAAAAATATCAGCAGATAACCTCACCTACACAACCACCCCTAAACACAGAGGGGAAGGAGGGAGGGTAAATTGGACTGCAGCAATGTGGATCCTCGAACATCTACATTTATGGTAGGTACAAAACTGTACTATGTTCTTCGTTCCACATTGCTGCAGTCCTTACTATTGGGTAGAATCCCAAAGCAGAGGTAAGGGAGGCTGGCAAATCATAAAGAAGCAGGAGCTGACAACATGCCTTGCAAAATAGCTGTGGCAAAACCAGCCCTAGACTTAGAGTAGAGAGGAAGGTGATAATGCTTAGAGAAAGTATGCACTGAACTCCAAGTAGCTGCCTCCAAAATATCCTTAGTTGCCACCCCTTAGAAATGCTGTTGAAGTGGCAGTAGCCCTAGTGGAATGAGGCCTAATCCCAGCTGGAATCTCCTTGCCATGATGGGAATAACAAAATGCAATGCAAAACCCAATCCACCTAGAAATAGTCTGTTTTGACACAGGCTTGCCCTGTGAACTCAAAGCAAAAGAAACAAACAACTGCTGAGACTGCCTAAAATCCTTAGTCCTGCTTAAATAATAACGCAATTGCCTGTGTACATCTAAAGTGTGCAAAATCTTTTCCCCTTTATTTTGGGGGTCTGCATAAAAAGTAGGCAAATGAATAGTTTGGTTTAAAGCCACACTAGAAACCACCTTAGGCATAAAGGAAGGATTAGTGCGTAATGATACCCTATCCTTATGGAAAATCAAAAGGGCTCTACTGCCATAAGGGCCTGCAACTCAGACACCCTTCTTGCAGAAGTAATAGCCAACAGAAAAGCAGTCTTCCATGACAAGTATTTCAATTCAGCAGTAGCCGCAGGCTCAAAAGGTTGTAGAGTAAGTTTTTCCAACACAAAATTGAGATCCCAAGCAGGAGTAGGAGCTCACGTGGGGTCTTATATTCTTTGCCCCTCTAAGAAACTGCTTGAGCAAAGGATGCGAAAACAATGGTGGGTCACAATCATAGTGAGCTGAAATTGCTGCAGCATGAATCTTAATGGAAGAGAAGGACAAACCTTTGTCCAATAACTCAGTAAGATATTGAAGAGCCACACTCAAATTAGGCTCAGAAATCTCCAAATTCCTTGCTGCACTCCAAAATAAAAATCTCTTCCATTTTTCTGCGTACACTTTCCTTGTACTAGGTCTTCTAGCTTCCATAATCACATTTAAAACTTGTTGAGGAAGTTGAGACCGGCTGTCTTTCAAAACAGAATATGCCATGCTGCTAGATGAAGAGAGCGAAGCTTGACATTGAGCAGGTGGCCTTCTCTCTGAGACAACAGGTGCGGAATCAAGGGTAAAGGCCATGGAGGCTTCTTTACTAGACTCCTCAGTAATGGGTACCAGTGCTGCCGAGGCCAATCTGGAGCTATTAAAATCATCCTTGGCTTGTCTTGTCTGACTTTTAGAAGCACCTTTGGAAGAAGAGGCAGAGGTGGAAACGCATACACATGAAGATTTTTCCAACTGAAAGAAAGAGCATCCACTTTCCAAGCTGTGTGATGTAACCTCTTTGTGCAAAACTTTGGCAGCTGGTGGTTTAGTGGAGAAGCGAACAGATCTATGTCTGGAGTTCCCCAGGACACTGTCAACCTTTGAAATACATGAAGATCCAGTTTCCACTCGTGGGGATCCATGATTTGTCTGCTTAACACATCTGCTAAGGAGTTCTGTGCTCCTGGCAGAAACCTTGCCTGAAGAGTTAGTTGCAAGCTGAGCGCAGTCTCCCATAAAATCATTGCTTGCCTGCACAATGGGTAAGAATGTGTTCCCCTTGTTTGTTGATGTACCACATGACAGTTGTGTTGTCTGTTAGAATCAACACCTGCCCTGGAAGAAGTAACTCCTTGAAAGCCATTAATGCAAACTGGACTGCTAACATCTCCTTCATGTTGATATGTAGATGCTGTAGTCTGGCAGGCCACTTGTCTTGTATCCACTTTCCATTTAGATGAGCTCCCCAAGCAATGTCCGAGGCATCTGTCGTTAAAATCTGACTCGCCTCTGGCCGGGTCACAGAGAGTCCCTTGTTTAGGTGACATTCCTGAGCCCACCACAAAAATTCTTTTTGAAGGCAAGGTATTATTTGAATGACAGTGTCCAAATCCTGGCAGTGCTGTGTCCATACATTTTTGAGATACCATTGTAGCTTCCTCATATGCAGTTTGGCATTGGGAAGCACCAGAATACAAGATGCCATGAACCCTAATGCTTGAAGGACTGTCCTTGCAGTCAGCACGGACTGATGAGATAGTTGATGGAAGTAAAGTGATAGACTCTTTTGTTTGTCCGGGGTTAAAAGGCCATCTGGGCTGCTGTATTCAGTCTCACACCCAGAAAGCACATGTCTTGAGAGGGTACTAGACTGGACTTTATTTCGTTCACAGAATACCCTAGGCATCTTAGCACTGCTATAACATATTCCAGATGCTGTAGAAGGTCTTCCTTTTCTTGAGCCAGAATCAGGCAGTCGTCCAAGTAAGGATAGATTTGAATTCCTTGTAGCCTGAAGTAAGCTATCACTGGAGCCAGAACCTTTGTGAATACTCTGGGCGCAGTAGATAAGCCAAAGGGCAATGCAGAGAACTGATAATGAGAATTTCCAGCTCGAAACCGCAGATACTTCCTGCAACTTAGCCTTATAGGCACATGAAGGTAAGCTTCCTTGAGATCTAAAGTTACCATCCAGTGATCTTTGCCCAGCAGAGGTAAAAGCTGTTGTAACGTCAACATCTTGAACTTGGGAATGTCCAGATAAGTGTTGAGGAGAGATAAATCCAAAATTGGTCTCCACGTGTTCCCCTTCTTTGGTACTAGGAACAGGCGAGAATAAAATCCTAGGCCCCTTTCTGATACAGGGACTGGCTGAATGGCCCCATCTGGAGTAACTGAGAAATTTGCTTGTGAGCCTCTTTTCTTTGTGGAGGAGGAACGTCTGGCATGCCTTTGAAAGGGGCAATGTATGGAAATAAAACCTGTAACCGTGGTGAATGATATCCAACACCCATCTGTCTTGAGTAATTAAATCCCAATTGTCTTTGAAAAGAGACAGTCTTCCTCCCAAAGGAGCTGCCAGACGAGAATCTACCGGCAGCTGAAAAGGCAGGTCATTGGGTCTGTTTACGAAAGGACTGACCCCTGCCCTCACCAGAAGTCTGAGCAGGTGAACTCCCTGTTCTAGGCCTAAAAGAACCTTGAGCTCTGCCCCTACCACGTCTAGACCTACCCCTAGACTGGGAATCATAAGCAGGATATGTCCACCCCTTAGCAGGCCAATTTCTACTAAACTTGGTGGCTGCACCTGCAAAAATCTTTAACAGTTTGCATAGACTTAGCTTTGTCCTCCATTTTCTTTAAAACTGCTTCCACAGGCGAACCAAACAACACATCAGACTGTAAAGGAGCATCCAAAATCCTTGTCTTAACATGCTCAGCTAAATTCTGATCCCTCAACCAGGCATGCCTGCGAAGAACAGAACTAGTGGCAGCCACCCTCGAGGAGGCCTGTACAGCATCAAAACCACATTGCAAAGAATGCTTACCCACTTGTTCAGACACATGAACTAAATCCAACAACTCTTTACACTCAATACCTTCCGCCAAAGCATCCACCTTAGATTTCAATTGTGAAAGGAGATAATTTTGATATTTTAACATGTGAAACTGACAATTCAACGCTCTCATGGCTAGAGTGGAAGAAGTATACACTTTCTTTCCCCACCTATCCAAAGTCCTTGCCTCTTTATCAGTGGGAACAGGATTTTTAACCACAGAGGCCTTAACACCTTTAGGCCCCTGAGAAACAGTTTCTGGGTCCGCCCTAGGACTCTTAAACAAATACTTATGAGCTTCGGGCACCCTATAGTACCTATCAGGTTTAACAGGAGCAGGAGGCAAAGAGTCAGGGTTCAGGGAAGCCTCTGCAAAAACATCTTCCACCACATTCAACACAGGAGGTATAGCTAAGGGCCTATGTTGGGGTAAAAATAAGAATTCCCTAAGCCTTTTCCTGGAATCAGAATAATCTTGGCCTTCCCATTTAAAGTGTTCTCTCATGGAATGCAGAGTCTCTGAAAATGAGAAATCCTCAGGAGGAGAAGCTGTAGGTGTGGAATCATCCACATCAGAATCAGAATAAGGTGGAAATTCCTGCAAGTCTTCCGCAGAAGACTCTGAAGCCTCTGAATACTGTTCCAAACACTCAAACTCAGGTTCCACCCTAGGCCTCTTATCAGGAGGGGGCATAGAGCCTCTAATCATAGTAATTAAATCTTCTGCCATTTTAAGCATATGTTTCTTAGGCACAGAACCTGAAGTGCTAGGAGATGCTCCCACTGAAGCTGAACTTGGCCTACCTCTCAAAGAAGTTTTGGAAACAGAAGGAGAAGCTCTAACTACCTTGGGAAGAGAGGGAAGAACAGTTACCTGAGAAGCCCCTCAGCCTGGCCTACTTCCTGAGAAGGCACATCCTGTAACAGTAAAGTCTCTGCCTGAGACTCCAAAGAAACTCCTGGCAAAACCTCCGGCTCCACCGAGCCTTCTAAAGAACCGACGTCTGGGACTGCCGGTTCATCCACCCTAGGCTTCGCTGTTTTGTCCTTGCGCTTTTGACGAAGCGGCCGGAGTATCCGGCGGCATTTTATAATTGCAACGCTTCCCAAACACTAACCTGGCACAGTCTAACCGTCTCTTAATAGTGCGTTTGTTAAACCTAGCACAAGAGCGGCATCCAACAACGTCGTGCTCAGGCCCTAAACAAGGTATACACAAGGTATGGTAATCCCTATGAGGTATCTGTTTCCCACAAGAAATACAGTTATTCACTTTTTCTGACATCCGGTTAAATACTGAGGCAAGAAAAAACCAAAATGTTCCCCAACGGGGTACTTAGCCAACTCCGATTCGGTCTGAAACTCCGACTTCGGAAATATTTCAGAACGCCAACCTGCACTCGCAAAACTGCTTCTGCATCGGACCATGCGGCAAAAAAGACTGAGGATATGACGTCGGTCATGCGCATTAGTACCCTGACGTACTGACGTCAGTCTAATGCGCCCTGACCGACGTCAGCCATATACTCTGGTATTCGGGCCGACTGGACAGCGGACTACCCAATAGTAAGGACTGCAGCAATGTGGAACGAAGAACATCAAGTGTGCCCAGCAAAGAGGTGGACGGAATGTGTGAGAGAAGACCTGCAACAGTCATGCATGAGAGTGGCACTGAATAGACAGAGATGGCAACAGTTGACACGACACCCCAACCTCATGTAGAAAACGGGGAAAAGGGGTCAGCAAAGGCCTTTGCCAGAGTGCAGAAGCCCTGGTGCAAGCCATCTCTGACAAAGCAAGATTTAATGTTTTGGATCTCTGTCCATGCAGACACATACTGGATCCTCCAAGAATAATACCAACTATGTAACAAACTATTGAAGCCAATCATCTTTTCTTTGTACTTTGACATCATTTGAGAAGGAAGGATGGATTTTGTTCAATACCAGGGTCTGACCAGCATTTGTGGCATGCATAGAGAGCTTTGTTATGTCTTTCTGCATATCCCTCAAGATTTTATGTACCAGGTCATTCACCCCTCATGGACCACTACCATGGCATAATCATATTTGTTCAGATTAAGTGTCTTTAAGGCCCTTAATATGCTGGAGATCTTGGCTCCTGAAAGGCAACTCACTGTCACCATCTCTTTGCTCAACCTAATGACAGTTAAGTCATTGTGTCTGACAAAGTAACCAATCACTAGTAAACTTGTTAGAAGGGTGTCTAGATGCACCATGTTAATTACCTGGTAACTCTTTACAGTACTACTGCCAACAGATATTGTAGTGTTTGATTTATACTGAACCCAAGATTTACTAGGTGTTGGTGACTTAAGCAGAGACTTTTTAACAACATTAGCATTATAAAAGTTTACTATGTATTTGTGTGAAATGCAGTAATTGCGTAAGTGCATGTTTGTATGCTGCTCACTGGTTGTGTTTGTTTGTAAAAGGGATGTCTCCAATTTGTTAAAGCACTTACATTGCTCTCATACAGACAGTGATGAGTTAAGAAATAATTCACTCTCTCTGAGCATTAGGCAAGTGTTATACTGCCTTAGTATACAACTGCTATGAAGCTGGCAACTGAGCTGGATGACCTTCCATTTTAGTCCACGAATATAGTAAAGAAATGAATTATTTGTTTTTAAACTGCTACTAACTCAATGGAAATAATATACTTCTGATATTACAGGAATGCAGCTTACAGAGTTATTACTAGTTGTCCCACATTTGAAGTGTAGAAAGAGATAAGTAATATGGGAACAGTGCTTAAGAATGTATTTAAGAAATAACTTTTATTCATATAGTGCAAGGAGGAAAAGTAATGAAAAGATGACTAAGAACAGTTCTGGTTATCCAAGAATGTACCGTCTGAAAACCTAGCTAGCAGACTGTGCAGGAATACAGCTACAGTCTTAGTGGGTGCAAGAATGACGAGATTTACTGCAGAGAACTTAATGCTAGAAGAGCATGCATCAACTAGTAAAGAGTTGCATGCAATGATAAGAACCTGCATTCCTGTTTATCCCAGCAGAGAAAACAAAGGAACCAACAGAAAATTAGCAAGGAATTCAGCCAAAACAATAATTTCCACAATACATGGAAATGTAATTCCCTGCCACAAAACTACAACCACTGGGTCTTAGAAGCCAACACTACCTATTGGTAGACCAGGATGGGTTGCCCCTGTGACACGATTTTAAAAATGAGCACCTTTTTTTCTGAAACATTTAGATGACATTGTTTGTGGTGTGTGGTGGTAAATACAGAACTTAATGACCTGTATGTATGTTGACGCATTAAACTTCCACCCCAACTTTCTCTGCATATGCATACACTGACTGTATGAATATCAGCATTGTTGCATATAAAAGCTGTAGGTTAAATGCTGTTCTGTAATATTAAAAATATTAAGCAGAGCAATTATCTAGCATTTCACTGTATTCAAAAGGACTACAACTGATCTACATTGTTTTATGTGTATAGCTCATCTGTATATTACACTTATTATCATTATGGGTGTCTAATATATGGTTTTATGGTGGGATGTTGGTGCACTGGTTAAGGTGTTTACCTTACAGACACAAGGTGAATGGTTTGACTCTCAAGTGGGGTACTTTGCTAGGATTAAAATGTCCCACAATGGCAGTTAGCCCAGTACTAATCTATGATTCTATGATCCTACTGATGGAACATTTCTCTCACCATCCCTGCTGTGCATA
Organism: Protopterus annectens; assembly: GCF_019279795.1. NCBI lineage: Eukaryota > Metazoa > Chordata > Ceratodontiformes > Protopteridae > Protopterus > Protopterus annectens. The sequence continues at coordinate 812,201,171 of NC_056734.1, forward strand.
GTCTATTTCCAGCAAGACTAAAATGGTATTCAGCTGTAATAAATATACACACCTGAAGTAATATTACTTTTCCTCTCGACTTGCAAACACACATACTAATTGACTTCCCACAAACAATAGTGAATAGCTATCATTTTAAGCATGTATTTTCAGACTTGCCTAGACCTACTGAAACAAGCCTGGGCCTTCACAGCAAGGCTGACCTTACCACTTGAGAAATTCAATCACCTGTGCCACTATATTTTTAGTGCGATCCTACACTTGTACAAATTTATGTGACTACTGCTGTGTGACCCTAATTTTATCATGTGTCACAGTATGCACCATTGTGGCCCTTGACCCATTACCTGTGCCACTGTATGAAGCTGAGGCTTCTGTGCTGCCATGGCAGGATGGGAAGGCAGTGTAATACGTGTAGCAGCGTCTCTGGGTGGAGCAGATCTCTGGATACCAATTGCTGCTTGAGGAGCATGCTGCTGTAAAGAAACTGCTGATCTGAAAAGGAAACAAACAGTGTCATAAAATCTATTCACTACATGAGACAACGGGCTTGCTGCTGTGCCCAAATCTTGCCAGTATGGGAAAGGAACTGTGCTACATAATCCAGACAAAAAACTGAATCACACACAATTTGCCACCATAAGCTCCAGACAGCAGCAAAGCGGACAGGGTCCAGACATGAAACTCATCAAATAAAGTAAACTTGTTTCACACATTAGGGCTGATGTTTTCTATAGGTCGTACTAAAAGATCAGGTACTTAAATGTCATACTCATCATACATGTGCATGGAAGGACAGGCAGCCTCAACAGAGATACTCACCACAGACACCCTCCTAAAGTACGCACTAAGGGCAACAACCAGTCTAGAAGAAAAGTGCTCTGTGACCAACACTGTCTGAAAAGGCTTGCAGGTTTTTTTCTAAAGAGTAACACAGTTAAGGACATACAAAAAAGACATCAGCCTGGTTATGTGCTCCCCTTAAAAACGCAGAAAACAAAACAGCTGGTCTACTTTACACAGACCTTTATTTGCATTAAAACACAAACTGGAGATGGCAATACACGTCCCAAATACAGAGCAAATGTTCACTTTTACTTGGAGCTTCTTAAAAACACAATCAAGTATAAGGACAGCTAATAAAACCCCAGAAACCCATGTTTTGGAAGCAATGATTGTTTGTCATCAGAAAGACCTTATCCTTACAGATTACTGGTACTGCAGTCTGGCACTGAACCAGAGAATCTCAAGCTCTCCTTGGTCAGCAGGACTTGGTAAATAGCTCAATAGCTCCTCAAAGAAGCAAAATGTAATTTTGCAATAAATTAGGGAAATAGATGTATTAAAGTACAAAAAGGGGAATCATTATCAAATTGATGGAGTAACAACATGATATCCTGCACATATGGGCTTGGGCTATTCTTTACCAGGGAGTATTCACACCTTATGGTGCCCACCAAACTAGACATGGTGTATGTTTTATCTAGGGCTTAAACACACTGGAATTGGGTGAAATTTTTAAGGTTTGCTCAACTTCATATGTTCAGTGCTAACACCCCCTTACAATACCTCATGAACACTGGTCTTTTTGTAACCATGGGATACCTGAACCTTACACTGTGGCACCAGTGTTGGTCCTGGATGATTTTCTAGCCAAATAACATCTAGCCCACACTAACCTTAAGTGTTGTTTTATCCAAGGAGTGCTCACAAAGTATGATGTCCTGTAGGCAATGAACTTGGTGATATTTCATGCAAACAGTGCTCAAACCTTATGTCCTTCTCACACTGGATTGGGTAACATTTAATCACATCATATGATTTTCCATACACATTGGTTATGTGGAAAATTTACCCAGGGACTGCTTAAACCTCACAAAGTCACACACAAACTGATGCTGGGTGACACTTTACCTAAGAAATGTTCACTTCTTACATAGTTGCAGCCATCTGGTCTTCAGTGAGGTTTTATCCTCACAGTGTTCACATCTTATGATGTGTTGCCTATACCAAAGCTGTAAGATGTTTTATCCGAGAAGTGTTCACACCTTACAAAGTTCAGTGCACACTGGGTTTTGGTGATGTTTTAACCATGGTTTATGCAGACTGTATGATGTCCTTTACATAGGTCTTGGATGTCATTTTATACACACAATATTCACACCTTACAAAGTTCCATGCACACAGGGCCAGGGTGATTATTTATATGAATATGGTTACAGGATAAGCGGGCAAGTCTGTTGACCTTTTTCAGCCATGACCCAGGTACAGATAATCTATTTGCAGAATAATATAATATAAAATGCAACTTGTCTTGCATTATCTTACATACAAGAGACATACAAAATAATCTAAACATATAAGGGAAATATGTACACTTCAATTAAAATGTACTATAACATACAAATTTAAGATACAGGGTTTAAGAACTGAAAAGCTTAATCTGCATCACTAAAGCATGATCATCTGGATTCCTCATACAGGGTTTCTTTTAAAGCCTTTTTGAATGCTACTAAAGTGGTGTTGCACTTCATTTGACAGGTGATTCCATAGCACAGACCAATTTCTGGAGAAGGCTCTCTCTCTCCTATGGGTAGTTTGAATCTGAGCCTGGAAAGTGTAAGCATTTAATTTTGGATGTTTTGAGGTGTGTAGTTTTGGTCTCTCACAGGCAGTTTCTTTGATAGGAGGAAAGTATCCTGTTCTTAGACTTTTGAATATATATGTGCCTATTACAAGGTTGGCTCTATCAAGTACTGCATGTCAGTGCACTGCCTGAAGTACTTAACAATGGTGTGTTCTTTATCCAGCTAGGTGTGCAAATCTGCATATATATATATATATATATATATATATATATATATATATATATATATATATAACTCAGTGGATTGCAATTTTTGACCATTACAGACAGACTGCATTCAGAGTAGTAGTACGTCATATTCTGGTGATTAGTATACTTTTAGCTATAGATCTATGGGATGCAGGGGATAGTAGGCAAGATAATCTGTAACATAGTTTTAATTGAGAAAGAACTTTAATTTAGTTTTAATTGAGAAAGATTAATCAATTCCAAATACCCCCACTAGAGGAAGCAACATCCTTGACCTGGTTATTTCTAACATGGGCAACTGTTGCTCAACACCAATAGTCAATTACTCCCTGGTTAGATCCGACCACAAGCTAATTACCATGGAAATCCACATATCACCCTCACCACCAGCAAAGGTAACCACCATGAAAAACTTCTCCAAAGCTGACTTTGGGCTCTTAAAAACAAAGGTGGCTAACTTCACGGCACCCATGCAAATGGAAAATAGGTGCATGACCACCGAATCATACACCAATGCACTGTATGAACATATAAGTAAGTGCATGGAACTAGCCATACCCAACAGAACCAAGACGCTCTCCTCCAAAAAAAGGAAGCCAATCTGGTGGCCCCCTGCCGTTAAACTCTACAACAGAAGGAAGAAACTGTTGCAGAAAAAGGTGAAGTCCCAAGACTGGAAAAACTCCTTATTAGCCTCAACACAAAGTTGAGATCCTTCATAAAAACCTCTAAAGCTAGCTATGAAGGCAGAATTGCAACAGACACTAAAAACAACCACAAAGCCTTTTACAGTTATATCAAGAATCTCCACTGCAATACCCAGATTTGCCCTGAGTTACTGCATAATGGTACCTCCTATACTGAGCCAACAGATATTGCCAACATACTGGCCGACAGATTCAGTGCCAACTTTACCCCCCCCCCCCCAAGGGCCAATCACAATACCGGAAGAATGCCAGGCACCCAGCATTACTGCAGCACAGGTTAAAGCTGCATTGTCCAAGGCCAAGAATACAGCTTCCATGGGACCAGACAGTATCCTTGGCTGTGTTCTACATGAGCTACAAAGTGAACTGGCAGCATACCTGTGTGCCCTGTTCAGTCACAGCCTCATATCAGGCTTTGTCCCTACAGAATGGCACACTGCTACAGTCATCTCTCTCTATAAAGGGGGAGTGACTACAGAACCTGGGAATTATCGCCCCATTAGCCTAACGAGTCTAATATGTAAGGCTATGGAGCGCATCACCATGGACCTAATTAACAAGGTCATAAGGAATCTCCAAACTCTGGAACCCATGCAATTTGGTTTTGTGAAGGATAGATCATGCCTGCTCAACCTGGTTGACTTCTTTGAGTCAGTCACCAGAGCTGTGGACGAGGGCAAGGCAGTCCATACAGCCTACCTCAATCTGGCCAAGGCCTTTGATACCAATTCCCACTCAGGATGTATTGACAGACTCACCAAACTAGGTATCAACCCCTATATCACTAGGTGGGTTGCAAACTGGCTCTCAGATAGAACCCACAGTGTGAAAGTAGCAGACTCCAGGTCAGACTGCCGACCAGTCATGAGTAGAGTCCCACAGGGATCGGTCCTGAGTCCTCTCATGTTTGGCATCTACTTCTCAGAAGTCCAGGCCAACATGGAGAGACTCTGGCTGACCAAGTCCGCCGATGATTGCAAGCTGGGAGCCATTATCAGCTCCCCAAGTGATGTAGACATCCTAAAGAAAGGCCTCACTGAGACCAACGTCTGGTGCCAAAACCATGGCCTTAAGCTTAATATCAAAAAATACGTCGTCATTACCCTTGGGGGAAAACATGCCCTACATGGACTGACTCAAAAAACTCCAGCTTTTCTCTGTCTCATATCGTCTATTAAGAGGCGCTCTCTACTTGACATACAAGGCCATACCTGACCCAGCCCTGTTAGAAATGTTACACCTAAAGAAATCCCAATCCCCCCCACACCACACGCTCTAGGGACCTCAACCTCAATACCACAATCAACAGAACATGCTGGAGGGACAGGTTCATAACCCAGAAACTGCACATGCTCTGGAACAGACTTCCCATACATGTCAAGCAGAGCACCTCACTAGCCCTTTTCAAGAGAAATCTTGATGAGTGGATGGAAAATAAAAAGTTCACCCCGGGGATCACTCCAGTGGCTCTACTTGATAGAGGCACTGGGAACTAACGGCGGCATGATGCCAGGGCACTTCTATGGCCTAGGCTTGTAAAGGCTCCATGGCCGTTGGCCTGGTACACACCAATGAAGACCTATGAACTTTGGTCAGTAATTCTGTCTGTGCGATTACTGAAGTTGAGAAGAGGTTCCTGTGTCACATCATGGTATTTTTGTGTTTACATTGGAATTATTATTGTCTTCTGCATCTTTAATAACTAGCTATGGTACTGAAGGTTTTATTTATTTTTTTTATACTTGGAAAAAAGCATGACATTAGTTGTGGATAAGTTGGCTAGTAATTTATTTGCTTGAAGCAAAGCACAGAGATTGGAGAATTTTAACATCAGATTTGTTTGCAATGGTTTGTGGGTTTTGTTGAAAGACAGTAGGAGTACATCATCAGCATACATAGTGATATTAAGCTTTGGGAGGTCTAAAGAGAGGTCATAGATAAAGACTGTGAAAAGAAGGACCAGAGCCAAGCACTGGGGACATCTGTATTAATAGTAGCAATATCTGATAAGATACTACTGCAGTAAACTGGGAATCTTCTGTGAAAGATGGTTTTAGAACCTACTGTATTAATCACCAAAGCTGTTTTTTTTTTCTAGTTTGTGTAACAGAAGGCTGTAGTTAACAGTTTCAAAAGTTCTGGTTAGGTCAAAAATATGCCTGCTTCTATATGTCCTTCACTGATGCTACTGTATACATTTGTCAGTGGCTGACAGTAGGGCAGTCCTGGTACCAAACATATTCCTGAAGCCACGGCCACTCCAAATGTATGACGCCCTGCACATTACTGGTCTTGGATCATAGAAGGTTACTAGGCTAATGGCCCTGGGGCCCTTCCAAGCCTAGCTAAGAGTTTAGCCCCAAAAAGAAAAGTACAGTTTTGTACCTACCATAAATGTAGATGTTCGAGTGTCTTCACTGCTGCAGTCATTACACTTGGGTTATCCTGCCGTCAGGCGGTCCCGCAGTTGGCCAGAGTTCCAGTGTCTTGGTCCGGCATCGGTTGCTGTCGCCTCCTCCCTGAGGTCAGTGCGTCAGGGGTATATAAGAAGCAGCCGACGCCATTTTCTTCAGTTTTTCTTGCTCCAGATGTCAGGTGCTCCCAAAAAGATAGGCAATACATATTGCTTACAAAGCATACAATAAGGTAAAAGCAAAACCTTTAGTAACCAGTAAATACACCACATAGGTAGAATAGTGTAGAAAGTTATAGATAAGACCCAGCTAAGAAAGAGGGGATGGGGGGGTGGGTAACCAGGACTGCAGCAGTGAAGACACTCGAACATCTACATTTATGGTAGGTACAAGACTGTACTATGTTCATAGTGTTTCACTGCTGCAGTCATTACACTTGGGTTGAATCCCAAAGCCGAGTCAGGGTGGCTGGTTCTATAGAGGATTTGGTGTGGCTATGAGGCCCTGCAGCACTGCAGTGGCAAAGCCAGCTCTGGATCTAGAATAAAGAGGCAAGTGGTAATGTTTGGTAAAGGTGTGCACTGAACTCCAAGTTGCAGCTTCCAAAATGTCTTTGGTAGGTACTCCTCTAAGGTAGGCAGTAGAAGTGGCAGTTGCCCTGGTGGAATGTGGTCTAATGTTAGATGGTACAGGTTTCCCATGCTGTGTGTAGCAGAACCGGATACAGTGTCCTATCCACTTTGAAATGGTCTGCTTTGAAATAGCCTTTCCCTATAATCCTGCAGCATATGATACAAACAATTGTTCAGTTTTTCTGAAAGCTTTTGTTTTGTCCAAGTAGAAGCGTAATTGCCTGTGTATGTCCAAGGAATGTAGAAGTCTCTCCCCTTTATTCTGGGGATTTGGATAAAAAGTTGGCAAGTGAATAGTTTGGTTAAGAGCCACAGTGGATACCACCTTAGGCATAAAAGAAGGAAGGGTTTTTTCTTAAAGAAACCCTGTCTTGGTGGAAAATGATGAAAGGCTCCACTGCCATTAGTGCCTGTAGTTCTGAGACTCTTTGTGCTGAGGTTAATGCCAGTAGCAGGGCAGTTTTCCATGATATATATTTAAATTCTGCTGCACTGGCTGGCTCAAAAGGAGGTAAAGTGAGTTTTTCCAAGACAAAATTGAGGTCCCAAGTAGGTGTTGGTGCTCTCCGGGGCGGTCTTATGTTTTTAGCCCCTCTGAGGTACTGCTTTAGCAATGGATGAGAGAGAATAGGAGGATCTGTGTTGTAATGAGCTGAGATGGCAGAGGCATGGATCTTAATGGATGAGAAGGATAGTCCTTTGTCCAGCATCTCAGTTAAGTATTGTAGTATCTGAGGAATGTTAGGGACAAGAGGGTCAAGGCTTTGAGCCTAGTTCCAGGCACAGAATCTCTTCCACTTTTCTGAATAAGATTTCCTGGTGCTAGGCCTCCTGGCCTCCAAAATGACATCCATAACAGCTTTAGAGAGAGGTGTTGTCTGTTTGGCTAATGAATCTGCCATGCAGCCAGGTTTAAGGGTTTGAGCTGACTGTGCAGGATCTGATTGTTTTGATGAGTCAGTAGGTGTGGAATTTGAGGCAAAATCCAAGGTGGGCCTTGAGCTAAGTTCTTTAAGATTGGGTACCAGTGCTGGCGTGGCCAGTCTGGGGCAATCAGAATCATCTGTGGTTTTTCTTGTCTGGCTTTTAGGAGTACCTTAGAAAGGAGAGGCAGTGCTGGAAAGGCATAAACGTTTAGGCTTTTCCAACTGAACGAAAGAGCATCCACTTTCCATGCTTGTGTGTGATAAGTCCTTGTGCAGAATTTTTGTAGTTGGCAATTCAGTGGGGAGGCAAAAAGATCTATGTCCGGACACCCCCATTTTTGCATTATCATGCTGAAGACTTGTGGATTTAATTTCCACTCGTGAGGATGCATGATGTTTCTGCTTAAGTCATCTGCCAGAGTATTTTTCCTTCCTGGCAGGAACTGTGCTTGCAGATGAACTTGATAAGTTAGAGCGGTGTTCCACAAGGTCATGGCTTGTCTGCATAGGGGGTAAGAATGAGTGCCCACTTGTTATGTACCACATTACTGTGGTGTTGTCTGTCTTTAATAATAATTGTCCTGGATGCAGAAGGTCCTTGAAAGCTGTTAGGGCATTTTGTACAGCCAACATCTCTTTTTGATTGATGTGAAGATGCATTTGGTCTGTGGTCCATTTGCCCTGAATACATTTTCCTGCCATGTGTGCTCCCCAGGCATAATCCGAAGCATCTGTTGTTAAAGTCTGCCTAGCTGTGGGAAGAGTGAAAGGCTGACCCTTGTTGAGGTGACATGCCTGTGCCCACCATCGAAACTCCTGTTGTAGGCAGGGAATTAGTGGTATTACTGTTTCCAAGCTGTGAGAGTGTTGAGTCCAAACACTTTTTAGGTACCATTATAATTTCCTCATATGCAGTCTGGCATATGGAATTAGTAGTATGCAGGATGCCATGAATCCCAAGGCCTGCAGAATTCTTCTTGCAGGGAGTTGAGACTTTATTGCCATCAATTGAAAATACTGAGTCAGTTGTCCTTGTTTGTCTGGCGTGAGATAAGCCATCTGGGCCGTTGTATTTAAGCTGGCACCCAGGAATATTATCTCTTGTGAGGGCACTAGTTTTGACTTCTTTTCGTTTACTGTGTACTCTAGGCAAATTGACAACCTTTTTACAAATGCCAGATGCTTTAGAAGAATGTCCTTGCTCTCTGGTTGAATCAGGCAGTCGTCCAGGTATGGATATATTTGAATTCCTTTTTGTCTGCAAAATGCAATTACTGGTGCCAGGCACTTTGGCTTATCTACTGCGCCCAGGGTCTTCACAAAGGGCAGTGCAGAGAATTGGTAGTGCATTGAACAAGCTATGAATCTGAGGTATCCTCTGCAATTTTGTCTGATAGGCACATGCAGGTATGCCTCTTTGAGGTCCAAAGTAACCAGCCAAGCTTTCTTGCCCAACATAGGAAGGAGCTGTTGTAGTGTCAACATTTTGAATTTCGGAACATCCAGGTAAGTATTTAGAGTAGAAAGGTCTAGTATGAGTCTCCAGGCTTTGTCCTTTCTGGGGACCAGGAAGAGTCTTGAGTAAAATCCTTGTCCTTGTTCCTGCTGTGGCACTTTCTGAATAGCACTCATGTCCATGAGGGCTGTAATTTGCTTTTGTGCCTCTGCCCATTGACTTTGTGGCAGGTCTGGCACTCCTTTTAGCCTTGGTAAAGTGTGAAAGTGGAACCTGTAACCTTGAGACACAATATTCAGCACCCATTTGTCTTGGGTACTTGCTTGCCAGTTTTGTGAAAAAAGTGCTAGTTTCCCCCCTAAGGGAGCTACCAAAAGGGAAGAGCTTGGCATTGGAAGGGGGGAGTCATTGGGACTGTTTCCTGTAAGGTTGTGGCTTGTCCTCCCCTCCTTTTGGGGTTGAAGCACCCCACTGTCGTGGTCTGTAAGAGCCTTGGGGCTGAGATCTGCCTCTTGGGCGTCTGTATCTGCCTCTTTGTGGTCTGTCTGACACTGGAAAGGACCAATTTTTTGTAGGCCAATTTCTGCTAAATCGAGGTGGCTGTACCTGTAAGAAATCCTTCACTGTTTGCATAGGTTTTGCCTTATCCTCCATTTTCTTTAATACCTCTTCTGCCTTAACACCAAATAAAATATCTTGCTGTAAAGGAGCATCCAATAATTTTGCCTTAACATGATCTGGTAAACTGTTCTTTTAACCAAGCATGCCTTCGAATCACAGATCCTGTAACTGCTGCTCTACAAAAAGCCTCTAATAAATCCAAACCACATTGCAAAGTATGCTTTCCCACTTGTTCAGCTGCATGCAATAAATCCTGCATTTCCTTATAATCAGGTTGTTCTGCACTTGTACTCATTTTCTGTTTTAACTGAGACAGTAAATATTGTTGATATTTAAGCATGTGAAACTGGCAATTTAAAGCCCTCACTGCTAAAGTTGCAGAGGTGTAAACTTTCTTCCCCATCTGTCTAATGCTCTAGAATCCCTGTCAAAGGGAACTGGATTTTTAGCCATGGAAGCCTTTACCCCTTTAGGACCCTGGGAAATAGTTTCTGGGTCAGCAACAGGGTTTTTATAAAGAAATTTGTGAGAGTCAGGGACTCTGTAGTACCGGTCTGGCTTGACTGGAGCAGGGGGTAAAGAATCAGGATTTAAACTGGATTCAGAGAATACATCATCCACAATATCCAACACTGGCAGAATAGCAAGGAGCCAGTGTTGAGGCAATAAAAGAAAGTCTCTGAGCCTTTTCTTGGATTCTGAGTAATCCTGGCCCTCCCAATGGAAATGCTCCCTCATGGTATGTAAAGTTTCCCCAAAAGAGTAATCCTCAGGAGGAGAGGCTGAAGGAATTGATTCTTCAGCATCAGAGTCCTCATAGGGGGGTAAAGAGTATCCCTGGTCTGAAGAGGAATCAGAATATATAGAAACCTGGTCAGAGGAATCAAAGTCTGTATCCTGCCTAGGCCTTTTATCAGGAGGGGGATGGGAACCCCTGATCAGAGTAATTAAGTCCTCGGCCATTTTGAGCATCTGCTTTTTAGGCATGGAGGCCTGTCCAGGTGAATGCTCAGAAGCCGATGCCTGCTCAGCGGCTTCGGACCCATCTGAAGTGTTTGTCTCCGTAGGCCCAACACCTTGAGTATCCAGAGGCCTAGGTACCTCCACGTGGGAGTCGGTCGCGGCCTGTGGCTCTGAGGTAGCGGGTGTCAGGGGCTGCGAAAGCGCCTCACTGACAACCGGCGACTGGCCTAGAAGAGGCTTCGTTGTCAGTTTTGGGCCTCGGATGCCTGTCCTTATCCTTATCTTTGCGTTTTTTTGTGAATTCCGGTCGTCGGTTGTTCCGACGGCATGGTATAATTAAACCTTCGGCCAAAGTAATGGCGAGCAAAATCAAACTGACGTTTAATAGTGCGTTTGTTAAATCTAGCACAAAACCGACAGCTAGTGACATCGTAATCTGGGCCTAAGCATGGAATACAGTAAGAAAGAAAATCCTTATGAGGTATTTGCTTCCCACAAGAAATACAATTATTAACTTTTACTGCCATCGGTCTGAGGCAAGAAAAAGTTTCCCCAATAGGGTACTTAGCTTTATTGAAGACTTCGGTTCTGAAAATCGAATTTGATATCTCAGGAGTCGTCCAACCGGCACTTGCGAACTGCTTTTGCTTCGGGCACCGCGCGGCAAGAAAGACTGAAGAAAATGGCATCCGCTGCTTCTTATATACCCCTGACGCACTGCCATCAGGGAGGAGGTGACAGCAACAGCCGCCGGACCAAGACTTTGGAACTCTGGCCGACTGCAGGACTGCCTGATGGCAGGATAACCCAAGTGTAATGACTGCAGCAGTGAAACACGATGAACATCCTCAGTCAGCACCTGTCGCCCTCATCAATGAGGAACACAGGTGGAACCCCTGAGGACAAATTTGTGGTTTCCCATCCAGCCAGCAAGGTTGCGCTTGAAGAGGGTCAGTGAGGTGCTCTGTTTGACGTGTATGGGAAGTCTATTCCAGAGACGGGACAGCCTCTGGGAGACAAACCTGTCTCTCCTGCAGATTTTGTTGATGTTGCATATTAGATTCAGGCCTTTTGAGCGGGTAGTGCATGAGGAGTTAGACTTATGGATACGGAGCATCTCTAGTATGGCAGGGTCTGAGATTGCCTTGTAGGCGAGACACAGATCACCCCTGAGTAATCTGTACGATACAGAGTAGAGTGATAGTAATTTAAGCCTGTCTGCATAGGACAGGTGTTGGAGGCCATGGATTCTCTTTGCGAGGTATTTCAATGGCCTTTCCAGTTGGTGCACATGTTTGGAGAGGTACATCCCAAACGGGGCACTATACTCAATTATTGGTCAAATGAGGGAGGAGTATAGAGAGGTAATAAAGTACAGTTGTGTACACTTACCATAAATGTAGATGTTAGAGTGCATTCACTGTTGCAGTCATCACATTTGGGTTATCTGCTTGCAGGTAGCCCTCAGCCAGCCTGAATACCAGAGTCTTGGATTCCTGCATCGGATGCTGTCTCTTCTTCCATGACGTCAGGTTGTCAGGGGTATAAAACATGCAGCCGACACCATTACATCATTTTGTCTTGCCCAAGATGTCAGGTGCCATCACAAAGGGAAGCAATTATATGTTAAAATACACCAGAAAGGTGAAATACACCAAACAAGAAGGAAAGGTAGAGCCAAGAGAAGTCAGGGGGCTGGAGGGAGGGTAACCAAGACAGCAACAGTGAATACACTCGAACATCTACATTTATGGTAAATGTACACAACTGTACTATGTTCTTCGTGTTTCACTGTTGCATTCATCACATTTTGGTTGATTCCCAAAGCTAAGGAAGGGAGGAGGAAGTTAGAGAGCATTACAGCCAACTATTAAGCCCTGCAAGACTGCAGTGGCAAAACCAGATCTGGATTTAGAAAAAAATAGGCATGTGGTAATGCTTGATGAAGGTATGTACGGAGCTCTAGGGAGCAGCTTCTAGAATGTTCCTGGTAGGAACTCCTCTGACAAAAGCTGTAGAGGTAGATGCAGCCCTGGTGGAATGTGATTGTATCCCCTGTGGGGGTAAGTTTTCCGTGGTGCTTGTAGCAGAAATGAATGCAATGGGCTAGCCATTTAGAAATGGTTTGCTTTGAAATGGCCTTCCCCTCTGCCCCTGCAGCAAAGCCACCTAGCAGCTGTTCAGATTTTCTGAGAGACTTAGTCCTGTCCAAATAAAATCTAATCTGTCTGTGTACGTCCAAAGAATGCAGTATTTGTTCTCCTTTGTTTTGTGGATTAGGGAAAAAGGTAGGCAAATGAATGAACTGATTTAGGGCCACACTTGACACAACATTGGGCATAAAGGAAAGATTGGTCCTGAGGGAAACCCTGTCTGCATGGAAGATAATGAAGGGTTCCACTGCCATGAGGGCCTGTAATTCAGACATTCTTCTTGCTGAGGTAAGGGCTAGAAGGAAGGCTGTTTTCCAAGAAAGGAATTTCAACTAAGCAGATGCAGCTGGCTCAAATGGAGGGAGAGTTAGCTTTTCCAATACAAACTTAAGGTCCCAGGCTGGAGAAGGGGCTCTCCTGGGGGGGGGTCTTAAATATTTGGCCGATCTAAGGAATTGCTTTAGCAGGGAGTGAGAGAAGAGGGGTGGTTCAGTATTATAATGTGCTGAAATGGCAGAGGCATGAATTTTAATTGACAAGGATAGGCCCTTGTGGAGCATTTCTGTTAAGTACTGAAGAATATGAGGTAAGCTGGGTACTGTTGTGCCCATCCCCAGTGTGTGCCCATCCCCGGAGTCTGGCTCCAGGAACAGTATGTTTTCCACTTTTCAGCATAGGATTTTCTAGTACTAGGCCTCTTTGCCTCCAGAATGACATCCAGCACCTGCTTACTGAGGGATGCTATTGGAGGGCTCAAGGAATTAGCCAGGCTGCAAGGTTCAGGGTTTGAAGCTGAGGGTGCAGAATCTGGCCCACCTTCTGGGACAGCAGGGAAGGGGTATGAGGCAGGTGCCACGGTTCCAGCAATGACATACTGCGCAAATGGGGGTATCAGTGCTGGCGTGGCCAGTCTGGTGCAATCAGGATTGTCCTTGGCTTGTCCTGTTTGATCTTTTGCAAAACCTTCGAGAAAAAAGGCAGAGAGGGAAAGGCATAAACAGAGAGACTTTCCCAGATAAAGGACAGGGCATCCACTTTCCAAGCTTGACTGTGGGAAGCCCTCATGCAGAATTTGTCCAATTGGTAGTTCTGAGGGGAGGCAAACAGGTCTATCTCTGGAGTCCCCCATTTGTTCCTCAAGAGGTTGAATATTTTTGGTTCCATTTTCCATTTGTGTGGGTCCATGAGATTTCTGCTTAGGTCATCTGCCAGTGAATTTAGCTTACCTGGCAGGAATGGAGCTTGTAGGTGCACGTGGTAGCTCAAGGCTGTGTACCGAAGAGCCATGGCTAGTCTGCAGAGAGGGTATGAGTGGGTTCCCCCCTGCTTGTTTATGTACCACATAACTGTGGTGTTGTCCGTCTTTACCAATAACTGAAGAATGTGGTCTTTAAAGGATGTCAGGGAATTCTGTACAGCTAACATTTCTTTTTGGTTGATATGCAGGTGCATCTGTCTCGGGTTCCATTTGCCCTGAATGCACTGCCCTGCCAAATAAGCCCCCCATGCATAGTCTGATGCATCTGTTAGGGTTTGGGCGGCAGGGGTAGAGTGAAAGGGAACCCCTTGCTGTGGTAGCAGGCCTCTGCCACCAACGGAACTATGTCTTTATACAAGGAATGCTAGGAATCATTGACTCCAGGTCTGAAGAATGCTGACACCATAGGCTTTTTAGATACTATTGTAGTTTCCTCACATACAGTCTTGCATATGGAATTAGCAGAATGCAAGAGGCCATGAACCCCAGGGCTTGCAGAATTTTCCTTGCAGATAGCTGGGTCTTTGTGGCCAGTAGTTTGAAGTAGGTTGTCAAATAAACTTGTTTCTCTGGAGTCAGGAAAGCCATCTGGGAAGCTCTGTTCAAGCTTGCTCCCAGGAATACAATCTGTTGGTAGGGTACTAGGTGAGATTTCTTTTCTTTTACGGTGTACCCCAGTGAGGTTAGAAGTTTCTTTACAAATTCCAGGTGTATTAATAGCAAGTCCTGGCTTTCTGCCAGAATTAGATAATCGCCCACGTACGGGTATATTTGAATATTTCTCTGCCTGCAAAATGCAATGGCTGGAGCTAGACACTTTGTGAATACCCTGGGCGCAGTAGATAAGGAAAAGGGAAGTGCAGAGAACTGACGGTGCATGGAGCCTGCCCTGAAGCGTAGGTATTTCCTGCAGGATTCCCTTATTGGAATGTGCAGGTAAGCTTCCTTTAAGTCTAAGGTTGCCAACCAGGCATCTTTGCCTAGCATAGTAAGCAGCTGTTGAAGAGTTAACATTTTTAATTTTGGGATTACCAGAAAGCCGTTTAGAATAGGGAGGTCCAGGATAGGACGCCAGGAGCTGTCTTTTCTGGGTACCAGGAAAAGTCTTGAATAAAAGTCTTGTCCCCTTTGTTCTGCTGGGACAGGATGAATAGACCTGATACTTAGAAGAGAGAGAACCTGCTGTTGGGTCCCCGCCCCACTGATTTGGAGGTAGGTCTGGCCAACCGTTTGGGGTTGGTAGGGTGCAGAAGTGGAATCTGTATCCTTGGGAAACTATATTCAAAACTCATTTGTCCTGGGTAATTCCCAGTTTTTTGCATGCAGGGCGAGTTTTCCTCCTAAGGGAGAAAGCAATTGAGCAGGGCTTGGAAGGGTTAAGGTTAAGTCATTGTGCCATTTTTCCGTAAGGGGGTGGCTTACTACTCCCTGCTTTGGAAGTGGGAGCACCCCACTGCTTAGGCCTGTGCGCAGCCTGAGACTGTAACCTAGGTGGTCTGCTGTTCCTGGGTTTGGACTGAGAAGGCCTGGAAGAGACTGGAAAGGGCCAGTTTTTTGAAGGCCAATGCCTACTAAATCTTGGAGGCTGTACTTGTAGGAAATCTTTAACAGTTTGCATAGATTTAGCTTTTTCCTCCATCTTTTTGAGGACTTCTTCTGCTTTGTTGCCAAACAGGTGGTCCTGGTTTAAGGGAGCATCCAGTAATTTAGCTTTAACACGATCTGGCAAGTTTTGCTCCTTAAGCCAAGCATGCCTCCTAAGTACACACCCAGTGACAGCAGCCCTGCAAGATGCTTCTAAAGAGTCAAAACCACATTGCAAAATATGTTTACCAACTTGTTCTGCAGAATGCATTAAATCCTGTAATTCATTGTGTTCAGCACAGTCAGGAATCAACATCATTTTATGTTTAAGTAGTCCCACAATATGCTGCTGGTACTTTAACATATGAAACTGGCAATTTAAATCCCTAATGGCCAAAGTAGCAGAAGTGTACACCTTCTTATCCCATCTGTCCAAAGATCTAGAATCTCTATCAGTAGGGGTAGGATTTTTGGCAGCCATAGCCTTAATGCCTTTTGGTCCTTGGGAAATGGTCTCTGGATCCGCAGTAAGATTCTTGAACAGAACTTTTAAGAGTCAGGTACTCTGTAATACTGGACAGGTTTTCTGGGAGCTGGAGGTAAAGTGTCTGGGGAAAGGCTAGATTCCAAGAAAGCATCATCTACAATGTCCAGAACAGGAGGGATGGCTAAAGGCCTGTGTTGAGGAAGGAGTAAGAATTCCCAAAGCCTCTTCTTGGAGTCAGAAAAATCTTGACTTTCCCAGTGGAAATGCTCCTAAGAGTGTGCGAGGTTTCACCAAAAGAAAAATCTTCTGGAGGGGAAGCAGAGGGAATGGAATCCTCTGCATCGGAATCCTCATAGGTAGATGAGGGCAAATCCTAGTCATCAGAAGGAACAGAAATATCAGATTCCTAATCAGAAGGAAAATCAGTTCTAGGTCTCTTAGAGGGGGAAGGCTGGCTTCTCCTAATTAAGGTAATAAGGTCTTCGGCCATTCTAAGCATTTGTTTTTTAGGCATATGGGCCTGAGCATGTGGTTTGGATGTCGGTTTTCTAGGCGTGGTTCGAGTTTTATGTCTGGATGAAGAAGATGGTGTCAGTTTAAAATACAAGTCTGTAGGCTTGAATACACACCTCAGAAGCTGGTGCCTGCACAGTGGCAATGGACCCATCCAAGGTAGAGACATCCGCAGGTTCCACAGTCGAAGAAGCATTTTGCGGCATACCAGACTCCGAATGCGTCTCAGTAGAGGTCTGCGAATCTGAAGTAGTGGGTATTGTGGTGCCTCACTGAGTACCAGCAGACTGGCGACTAACTTAACGGAAGCGTCTGTGGCAGTTTTGGACCTATGCGGTCTGTATCTGCCTTTATCTTTACGTTTTTTTGGAAGATTGGTAGTTGAATGGCTTAACAAAGCCATTTCAGGGCAGTTATACAGAGTACCAAAATAATTTGCTGCAAAAATAGCTCGATGATGAATAGTTCGGGGGCTGAACAAGGCACAAAACCGACAGCGAGGGACATTGTGGTCTGGGCCTAAGCAAGGAATGCAGTACGAATGAAAATCTTTATGAGGTATTTACTTTCCACAGGTAAGATATTTGTTAACTTTTACGGACATTGGTTAGAGCAAGAAAAATTATCCCCAACAGGGTACTTAACTTGTTTGAAGACTTTGGTTCTGAAACTCGAAAACGAAAATTTCAAGAGTCGGCCGACCAGCACTTGCAAACTGTTTCTGCTTCAGGCACCGTTCGGCAAGAAAGACTGATGTAATGGCATTGGCTGCATGTTTTATACCCCCGACGACCTGACAGCATCCGAAGCAGGAATCCAAGACTCTGGTATTCAGGCCGGCTGAGGGCCATCTGCAGGCAGACAACCCAAATGTGATGACTGCAACAGTGAAACACGAAGAACATCTTCCTGTTTTCTGGATGCAGTTCCTTTACTTATGAGATGAACCAAGTTAAAGGCTTTTCTGACCACTGCCACCACATGATGGTCGAATGTGAGGTTATCATCAACCCGAGTGTCAAGGTCTCTCACCACAGGTTGTGTGCTTAGGGAGTTGCCATTGATGTGGTAATTAATAGGGGCTATGTTTTTGCTGAATGGTATGATACATTTTTTTGCATTTAACTTGAGACCATGAGTTTGGCACCAGTCATTAGTTGCTGTGAGACACTCTTGCATTATGTTAACATCATTTGGAGAGCCAATGACAGCACCCAACTTACAGTCGTCTGCAAACTTGATCAGTCACAGGCCTTTTGTCTTTGCCCGGACCTCTGAGAAATAGATGCCAAACAGTAGAGGTCCCATGACAGATCCCTGGGGAACTCCACTAGTGACAGGTCTGCCATCGGAGGTGGAAGTGCCTATTTTGACTTTGAGGGTCCTGCCAGTGATGCAGTTGGCCACCCACCTGATAAGATGGGGGATTTACGTCACGTTGTGTTAGCTTTTCGATGATGCCCAAGTGGGAGATTGTGTGGTGGGTTAATATTTTATCTAGGGAATGACTGTACCTTACAAAATCTTGTTTACACTGATTTTAGGTAAGGTTTATCTAGATGTCCAGCACACACTGGGCTTGGGTGATATTTTATCCAGAAAGTGCTCATGTTATTTATTTCCTCCCATAGTAATCATGGCTGACATTTTATTCAGGGAGTGCTTAACCAGCAAGATGTTCGGTGAACAATGGTCTTAGATGATGTTCAGGGTTTTTTTGAGCGACATCTTTCTTATTCAGCAAAATGGGGAAACACCTTCCTCATTCACTCACCTCCACAATATAAATAATGATCTGGACATGTTCAGGCTAGGACAGGCAGCGTGGTCTGATAGCTGAACTCTTCCTCCTGTTAACACTGGGGCTGGTTTCTGTGGAAAGTCAGGGCAGGTCTGGAAGCATACGCATGCTTTATCCACCCCTGCACTATAAAACTCAAACTCACTCTGTTTCTGCATTTCTCTAGTCATATTCAAATAAAGACTTCAGCTTTGACGAGGACAAAACATACCTTCTACCATAATTTCTGATAGATGGGTTAAGCTATCTAGGACGCACAGAAGTAGCTGAGGTCACAAGCCTCCAGCAGCATCAAAGCTACACTTAGCCAAATGGAAATGGACTTCAAAGGCAGTGAAGTATTGCATTTATTCATTTAAACCAACTACTCACCTCCCAGACTCTGAATAATGTGTGTGCTAGTGGTGGACAGAAGGAGCAGTTAAGTAGTTTGCAGTGAAGCAGTTAAGTAGTGGAGTGGCTGTTACTGGTGGATGGATGGACTTTTCTAGTGAGCAGCAGTGATGCTCTCTGGGGTCACTTAAGGATATAAATCTGCAGATCTAGTTTAAAGTCACACAAAGATTATGGGTACTTCGTGCATGTTCAGTACAAATAAGGGTAGGCAACATTCTATTTTTGGGTTTTGTCATTTGCATTGCCAGTGCTTTCACATATTCATACAAGAAGTAGGTTTGAGTATTTACATCTCATTGGGCGATCAAGAGCTATTTTTATGATACTCTCTCTGTACATAAGTTCCGATAATCACATTGTATATAGTACATGTACATACTGCATTTTGTTATTCATTCTGGACATATTTACCTAGTGTGTTTACCCAGTGCCAAGACTTGAAATTGGTCCAATAGCATCAGTGCTCTACTCTAGTTAGTTACTTAGTTAAGTAAATAAGTAAATAAATAAATAAGCAAACAAACAAATGTAGCAAAATTAAGTTGTTGGTCAAAAAAGTTATGCCAGGGTACCTTTGTTCTGTGAACCACAAAAAAAAAAAAAAAACAAAAACAAAATAACCTCAACTGTTGTGACCCAAACTAAAAAGCAGAAAAGGAAGACCAGATGTAACCAATAAAAGTAATTATTTAATCCACACCAAGTGCTTTCATCTGGGAATGCAACAGACTTCTTCAGAGTAAAAAAAAAAAAAAAAAATCACAGACACAGATATACTTATATACCCAAACTCTTGGTCACATGATCACACATCCAATTAAGCCACAATCAGAAATAGTCACAAAAAACACTTGGTTAACAGAACAGCCATGAACTTATAAAATAGAAAACAAAAATACAAATACATGATCCACTTCAAATACAAAATAAAATAACATATAATTTGTTCGCTACTTACACTTTGTAGGACTTTACACTGCCAATAGAAATGTTTTGATTAAAACATGGAGCAGTGATAGCGTTTAACCTAAGTTGCCAAAGTAATTCACGTTGCTCTAAAAGGTCCTCCCAGGGACCACCCCTTGGAGATTTAGGGCAAATTCCAGGCCAAAAAAAGAAAATGATGGCCCATGTTTTCATTGACATGTTTAGCAAGAGAATTACTAGACTGATTTTTCCTGATGTCAAGGGAACACTCACAAATGCATTCCTTAAGTTTTCTCTGAGTTTTTCATATGTAAAAGTAACTGCATTTCTGACACAGAGCGAGATAAATAACTCCTAAGGAGTTGCAGTTGCAAAAAAAAAAAAAAAAACTTAGCTTTAACATTATGCCCATTAACTAAGACTACATTAGCCACTAGTATAAATTTACATTGAACACACATTTTGCAGTACCTGGCTTTTTATGTGACTATGAAGGATGAATCCCCTTGTTCTAAAAATTTTTTTGTTTTCCTCTTATGGTAAACTATCCTAGACCGATTACCAAGTTTATCAATAGTGTAATTAAAATAAGTAAAAACGACCAATTTTTGTTGCGTATTCTTCTGATAAGAAGGTCCTCAGTATAATACTCCACAACAAAAGCAGTGGAGTAATCTTTTTTAGTAGCACTGGTCCCACCAAAAAGGTTCTCTAGTGTCTGACAATCAGTTTTAAGTAATGGGATAATAACTCCTTCCTTCCTTTTTTGAGTAATGTCAGACCTTACATATTCAATAAGTGGGACCAGGTATCCCCTGGCAAGAAACATGTCACCCAAGGTTTTTTCTTCCATATCAAATAATGCGTCATCAGATATCATTCTTGCCAACCATATAAACTGCCCTTTTACTATCTCATGTTTTTGGAATTCAGGATGACTGCTTTTATAGTGCAATAAACTATTACAATAAGTTGGTTTCCTATAGATAGTGGTTATGATGGGATGATTAACCACATCTTTAGAAATTCTTACATTCAAATAGTTTATAGAAAAAAGGTCAAAAGAATAAGTAAACTTGAGAAAGGAAGTGGTGGAATTCAGATAATCTACAAAGGGACCAATGTCTTCTAAAGCCTTGTCCCAAACTATAAATATATCGTTCAGGTATCTAGTAAATACTTTCCGGGGGTTGTAAAAAAAAAATGGTTAAACAAAAAATGTTTCTCCCACTGGATAAGGATGATATTAGCAAGAATTGGGACACAGGAGGCTCCTCTGGTGAAAACCTGGGCGATCGGAGCCGAGGGGAGTCAAGTCGATGTATAGTCTGTATTTTTGGAGGAGGCCCGGCCGGAGCTGTACGGTTCGGGAACCTCTTCCTCCTATCCGCTTTGTGCTCTCTCTCTTTCTCTCTGCCCTTACGATGCTCTCCTTTTAAAGACCTAGAGGCAAGAGAGTGAGTCCCATCCTGGGAGGCAGAGGTGGAGAGGGAGAGCGCTGAAGAAGCGGTCACAGGCGTGACTGAAGAGGTAGTGGAGGCAGCCACCTCCGTAGCAGGAAGAAGACCCTTCATTATTAGTCTTGCCCTATGACCTGTTAGGGCTCGCGGATTAAAGCCCCGTGCAAATGCTACAGCCCGAAGAAAGATGGGCTACACTTAAGCAGACAACACACAGAGTGTGGCCGTCGGCAGGTGACAATTTATGGCCACACACTGTGCACTTTCTAAATACTTGTTTAGGCTGATCAGCCATCCTAAAAAAAAAAAAAAAAACAGAGACACAAGGCCTCACATCAACCCACCACACGCTCAAGATACACACACTCACAAACACACAGAAAAGGGAGAAAAACCTACACTGCTAACACACACACAAAACTATTAAATTAAACTTGAAGCTTCAAATCACTACTCAAACACCCGGAGCTCAGAGACCACGAAGCAAGCGATAACCGGGGCAAATGAGATCTGAGGGAAAGAAGATGGTGGTGTATTATGGGTAAGGGGAGGAGCTTAGAGCAGATGCTTGCGAAGTTGCCAGTTCGGATCCGATCCAGATCCGTATTCCCACAGGTTGAAGATCAAATGAAGTAAACAACTTCAGATCAATTTTTAAGTTTAATTTCCTCAAAAATATTTTAAAATCCAAAAGTAATTTATCAGTCTTAATGTTCCTTGTAGGTACAAAGGAATAACCTTTACTAAGTAGATTTGCATGTTCAGCTTCATATTTGTAGGAACTAAAATTATATAAGGTAAATTACCTGAAAAATTAGATATGATCTGTGGGCCACTGGTGAGGTCTGTAACAGGCATGGTGTTCAAGTGGTGTGAATTAATGGAGTTATATTCCACCTGAGAAAAAGGACTGTTCATCTGCTCGTCATTGGAATGTCTTGTTCAGCTGCCATTACCTGTGGACCATGTAAAATATCAGGAACCAAAGCAATGTTCAAGTTTACTAAATTAAAAGAATTTAATTCCATCTCCGATTAACAGCCACTCTCGTCTGCCCTCCATTGCGTGTCTTGTTGGGCTGATACTGCCTCAGAGTTGGGCTGATGTCGTTGCTGATTGCCTTTAGTCTTTATCCTCTTGGACCTTGGAATTGGGCCTTGACCTAAAGGGGAGTTGCTACGATGATCTAACTCCACCTCCTCATCTCCCCCATCCATAATACTATCAGATCGTTGGTTGACCGAAAGCAAATTAAACCTGATGGGTTTAGGGTAGGCACACCCCTATGAGTACTCTATTTTGTCCTTGTTCATTTTATTTTCTAAGTTTCATATCAGCAATATTATGATCAATTCTCAAATAAATACTCTTGTATTGATCAACATTTTGTTCGAACAGGAGACACTTCGTAATCAGGACATCCAAATTTACTGGCCTCAACAATAAGCTCCTCAATGATCTTGTGGTTGTGTTTGATCAAAACGTCTAAAAGCTCGCACCCATGTTTGTCGAACAAGTTGACAAGTTTGTGATGTAAAGGGGAATTAGGCACCAGTCCGTTAGGAAATTTTCAGCACCCAAGTACCTTAGGGATCCTTCTCACGTTAAGGCATTCCCTTAAATTAGAGTTCTCCAACTGAAGTTTATGAGACTTTATTGAACAAAGTGTATTCAAATTTTGACACAAGATCTTTAAGGGAGCGAGCTTTAACCATCTCTCCACTTCCAAAATGCAATGACCCGATGAACCACTCACAAAGCTTGAAGTTACCTTCAGTATGAGTGGAAACCTCTATTCCAGAGGTGTTAGTATGGATGTCACTGTTCAAGCACATAGGTGTACAGTTAAATTCGCTGTCATTCATTACCCAGGGGGCAAGTACATTGACTTTGTGTGTAAGTTCTTGTACCAGCTGTGTCAATAATCCGATACTAGCCACAATGCTCTCCATACTGGTACTACCTGGTCTTCCCAACAATGCTTGTGGTACAGTAGAAGACATAGCAAGCTCCAGGAACCACAAAAAAAAACAAAAAAACAAAAACAACAACCTCATCTGTTACAACCCAAACAAAAAGCAGAAATCGAAAACCAGATGTAACCAATAAAAATAAATATTTAATCCACACTAAGCACTTTTGTCTGGGAATGCAACAGACTTCTTCAGAGTAAAAAAATCACAAGCACAAATTTACTTGTATACCCAAACTCTTGTTCACATTATCACACATCCAATCAAAGTAGGTTTGAGTATTTACATGCTCACTGGGCGATAAAGAGCTATTTTTGTGATACTTTGCACATACGTTCCGATATTTACTTTGTGTATAGTACATGCACATACTGCATTTTGTCATTCAACCTGGACATATGTAACTAGTGTGCTTACCCAGAGCCAAGACTGAAATTGGTCCAATGGAATTGGTGCTCCACTCTAGTTAGTTAGTTAGTATATAAGTAAATAAGCAAATAAACAAATGTAGCAAAATGAAGTTGTTGGTCAAAAAGTTATACCTGGGTACCTTTGTTCTGTAACTCTTCATGATGATGTACAGCAGATGTGTAATGTTTAACCATGGGTTCAGTTTCAATTTTTGATGTGTGCCAAAACAAGGTAGTATGATCTCCCCCAAAAAGGTTCATCACAACTTGCATTCATTTCCATAATTAATTGGAGTTAAGTTGCAAGTTTTCTTTTAACTTTTGAAGTGACTTATCGTAATGTAGCATAATGATATCATCTGCATAAGAATACAGTTTAGAGTAGGTATAAAAAATGCACGTTATTGATGAAAATGAAGAATACAGGTTCCCAGGACTGAGAGTACTCCAATGAAGACAGTTCCATTTTCGAATGCATTAGGTCCGAGTTGGACAGTAGAAGTTCTATTGCTTAGGTATGCAGTGAACCACTGTTTGGTACCTTCACCTACACCAAAAGTTGCTACTATTTCAAGTAGGCGAGCATGGCTGACTAATTCAAAAGTGTTTCAGATCACTAGGACACCTGTTAGCTGCCCTTATTCCACTGCCTCAGAGCTGTAGATGTAGTAAAAAGTGCTCTCTCTTATATTTCATATAAGATCCTATATGTCTGTTTGATAAGTCATATTTTGAGATGTATTCCACTAACTGGCTGCATAGCAACACCCCCCTTATTTCTACTAGAGGACATAGCATGACAGTCTGTAATTCAATGTTGAATGAGGGGCTTTAACTTTGGGAGTCAAAAATATTGCTGCATGTTTCAAGATGTAAGCATTTTCACCAATGTAGCTGTTATGTTGATAATATGTTATAGGAGATTTGTGAATATGCTTTGCTGACACAAGGACAAACTCTGGATGCAATGAAGATTTAGTTGAGTGATTTGCGTTAAACATTCTCTAGTTCCCCTAAAACTTGTTTTGAGAAAATTGCTTTGAAATTATGTATATGGGAACAGCTGTGTCAGAAACATTAAGGATTTCACAATGCACTTCCAGAATATAAAGATGGTTGAAGTCAGTGGGACCCCTCCGAAGCCGTCTCAGAGAAACACATGCAAGGTTTTCAGAATTACTTGGCAAAATACTAATTCTACAGCTCCAGACTCCGATAATGAAACACTTCACAACTGTTTTTAGGCCCAATGCATATCCAACTGACCATGCTAGGGACAGCAGTTCTTAGCCTTCTCAAACCGTCTGGAAAACTGTTGGAATGTTAAAAGTGGCAAGCATATCTAAAGCTTCATTTTGTTTCAAGTAAATTCATTAGGTCCTTTACTAATGAGCAGGGACTACATTTCTGCCACAGAGGTATTTTGTATGCTGACCTTTACTTTATGATTTACCAGCCCAAGCATAATGGAAACATGACTGTAAAATAGAAACAGCTGCCCACCTTAGTGTTGGTTGTGCTATACTTATGGGCAAGGGTCTGTATGCTGAAAGGTATAATAATGGGACAAGACTGCTACATAGGAAATTGTGGAAGCATTACAACTTACAACCAGCAAAAAACACTGGAAAATAAACCACAAAGAATTACTGAAAATGAAGTAGTGATTAGTGTGTGTGTGTGTGTGTGTGTGTGTGTGTGTGTGTGTGTGTGTGTGTGTGTGTGTGTAGATATATTTACATACATACGGGTCTACTTCAGAAGACTGACAAACCAAAAAAGACTGAAAATTCAAAACACTGAACACGTTTTTAATGCAGGGGGCAAGCCCACCCCCCCACACCCACACACACCCACACACCCTAACTAAATATACCAACTCCAAGAATGCATAACAGTGGAGACTGGACAAATTCCATCATTCAATATTTTGAATTTTCAGTCTTTTGGGATTCAGTCTTTTGTTTTTTCAGTGTTTCAGTACTCTGAAGTAGACCCATACATGCGCGCACACACACACACACAAGCAAACACAAACTTACAAATGACATTCCATTGCCAGATGTCTACAATACTACTACATTATATTACCTAAGAGCTGTTTCCGTGGCATGAGTAGTAGTTGAAGTAATAACAGGAGACTGTGCTCTTGTCGCTGAAACAGTTGCTACCACAGCTGCAGGAACAGTGGCTGAAGTACTCACAGGGGGACGAGACTAAAAGAGAAAAACAGAACAGAAATTCAATGGCGGTTCTTATCTCCTCTAGTAAAGGAGAATCTCTATGTCCAGAGTGATATACATTAACCAAACATTATCATTAAAAATAAGTCAGTATTCACAAGGAAAACACTAAAAGGAGAAACTATACAACAAAGCAAGTGGGTACCACTGTACAGAAATGAACTTGTCCTCTATCGGCAAAGAACATACCAGGTGAAAGAAAGCACTTGAAAAAATAAGTCTGCAATTAAGCACAAGGAATCCTACAGCATCCCTGAGACAGATAAGTTGGAAATGGCAATTACTTTGCATGTGTGCAGCAGGATTTTAAGACACAAACTGTTTTATGCCTAAGGCGTGGGTTTTCTATGAAACAATTACAGCCATTTTGTGAATTAATCAGTTAAGTATAGAATGTGTTCTCCATGTCATCTTGTGTCAACCTTTCCCATTTACTACAGTGAAAGATGTAAAAACACAGACACAACTGCTGTTTCTCCGTAAGAGGAAAAAGATAGCAGCCTTTGGGTACTCGACCAAATGCAGACACTGCTGTGCCAGATGAAATGTTGATAATGCCTCCATAAATTATATACCTATTTGAATGCATAAGGGAGGAATCTACTAAACAGTGGAATACTTAACAGTAGACATTACACCACCTTACTGCATTTTATACACTTACTTTCAGTTTAAGTATGGAAAACAAAGATGTTGAAAGAAAGGCTAGAGAAGCAGCATTCTACCATCATTAAGAATACTGCAGCAAAACGAAAAAAGATAATGGATTTCTACAAGTGGCTTAGCTTCTGGTGTCAAAAGAAGAAGTAGTATATACATCAATGCTTTGCTAAGGATTGCCTGGAGCACTCTGAAGGCTATCATATGTAAACATAAGTAAACAGAATACAAACAACATTAAGGTACAGGTTACTGCTCCCTACAAATATTCCTTACCCTGAACAACACTGGTATTTTATACATACATATATATATATATATATATATATATATATATATATATATATAGATGTACACACACACAGTGGATATAAAAATTTACACACCCCTGTTAAAATGCTGTTTTTGTGATATAAAAAATGAGACCACAATAAATCATTTCAAAACTTTTCCCACCTTTAATGCGACCTATAACGTGTACAATTCAATTGAAAAACAAACAAATCTGTTAGGGGAAAAATATAAAAAATAAAAAAATGTACAATATGCTGGTTGCATTAGTGTGCAAACCCTTAAACCAATACTTTGTTGTGTGTGCACACCCTTAAACTAATACTTTGCTGAAGCACCTTTTAATTTAATTACAGCATTCAGTCTTCTTGGGTAGGAGTCTATCAGCATGGCACATCTTGAGTTGGCAATATTTGCCCACTGTTCCTTGCAAAAGTGCTCCAAATCTGTCAGATTGCGAGGGGATCTCTTGTGCACAGCCCTCTGGTCACCCCACAGATTTTCTATTGGATTTAGGTCTGGGCTCTGGCTGGGCCATTCCAAAACTTTCTTCTGGTGAAGCCTTTCTTTTGTTGATGTGGATTGTCGTACTGAAAGGTGAAATTCCTCTTCATCTTTCTAGCAGACGCCTAAAGGTTTGGAGCCAAAAGTGACAGGTATTCGGACCCATTCTTAATTTTCTTCCACTTTGATTAAAGCCCCTGTTCCAGCTGAAGAAAAGCAACCCCAAAGCATGAGACTGCCACCACCATGCTTCACCGCTGGGATGGTGTTCTTTTGGTGATGCGAAATGTTGTTTTTTGCGCCAAACGTACCTTTTGGAATTGTGGCCAAAAAGTTCAACCTTAGTCTCATCAGACCATAACACATTTTCAGACATGCTTTTGGGAGACTTTATGTATTGTTTTGCAAATTTTAGCCAGGCCTGGATGTTTTTCTGTGTAAGTAAAGGCTTCCGTCTTGCAACTGTACCCCACAGTCCAGACGCATGGAGAATACAGGGGATTGTTGTCGCATGTAGTACACAACCAGTACTTGCCAGAAATTCCTGCAGCTTCTTCAGTGCTGCTGTAGGTCTCTTGGCAGCCTCCCTAACCAGTTTTCGACTTGTCTTTTCATCAATTTTGGATGGACGTCCAGTTCTTTGCAACATCACTGTTGTCCCATATTTTCTCCACTTTTTGATGACCGTGTTTCATGGTAAATCCAATGCTGAGGAAATTTTTTGTACACTTCTCCTGACTGATATCTTTCAACAATGAGATACCTTTGATGCTTTGTAAGCTCTGCGAACCTTGGCTTTTGCTGTAGCAGGCAACTGAGTAAATGTCAGGAAAATCCTACTAGGACAGTTGAACTTTATTTGGGGTTAATCAGAGTCTCTTTAATTGAAGGCAGGTGTGTACCCAAGAAGACTGAATGTTGTAATTAAATCAAAAGGTGCTTCAACAAAGTATTAGTTTAAGGGTGTGGACACTTATCCAACCAGCCTATTGTACATGTTTTATTTTTTATATTTTTCCCCTAACAGATTTGTTTGTTTTTCAACTGAATTGTATAGGTCATAGGTCACATTAAAAGGTGGGAAAAGTTTTGAAATGATTTATTGTGGTCTCATTTTTTATATCACAGAAACCTGGCACTTTAACAGGGGTGTATAAACTTTTTATATCCACTGTATACATGTATATCGCAAGACAGCGACCTGCTTTAAAACTATTGAAAGCATTCCACCAGTGCAGGGTTATGCCTTTCACATGTTCAAATCCACCACATTAGGCAAATGCACTATAGATGCTGGCTCCTTCATATTCTTAAAAATACTTTCTAGACTAGTTAGACAAGATAATGACCTCAAACTCCTCCAAATCCAACTTATTAAGAAAACCGCTCATCATATCATAGCCAACTATAAAGTACCCCCTCTACATTCCCCTCGGCCCATACCTCCTAACTAGTATGTCATCATATCTATTAAGCCACACAACATTCCCCTAGAAAACTTCAACTACTCCTCCATAAACCAGGAGACTTGTACATCCTCAAATATGTATGCCTAGAGATTTCTGGACTTCAATACAAACTCAATGAGTCTATATCCTAACTAGAAGCGATAATGTGGATTTGGCCCTTACTAAAATGGGGCAAATTTACTCCCTACCAATTCTAACATCCTCAGTGGTCAAATCAGACCATCACCATGAAACTGAAACCTGGAGCATCTTGCAATACAGTGGTATTCACGGATTATGCAAAAGCTAAACTACTAATACTAAGTGATGAACTGGATATATTCAGAAGCCCACCCTAATTTGACTCCATGCTTATGAGGAACCCCTTACTGCCAAATTTTATGCATATGTAAACAGCTGCACAGACACATCTGTCTCCCTAACAAATACATACAATGCCAAATTCAAAACATACCCCTATGGTAGAACCCAAATTTAAACAGGCTACATAATAAGACAAAAGAGAAAACTTATTGCACACAAAAATAAATATAACTCTCAAAATGCCCAAAACACTCAGTCAACTAAACAAGGAACACTGACCCCTGATCAAGTCAGCCAAAGCCAGATAAGAGGCCAAAACAGCCACTCAGGTAAAGGATTACCATAAAGCCATCTCTGATTATGTTACAAATGTCAGAAACAATGTCCAGCACTGTGCAGACCTAATTACAAATATCACATAATCAGACCAAGAAGATATAGCCAATCTACCAGCAGACAGATTTATCTCACACTTCATCCCCCCACTTCATCCCCCCTTCCCTACAATATTTTCAGAATACAAACATCCCGCACTAAAACTTCCCAAGAACAAGTTCTCAGGGGCTTCTCTAAGGCCAAGAAAGTACAGTTCTGTACACTTACCATAAATGCAGATGTTCGAGTGTATTCACTGTTGGAGTCATCATATTTTGGTTATCCCTACCAGAGTAGCCCTTGGCCGGCCTGAATACCAGAGACTTAGTATTTCTGCATTGGTTGCTGTCGCTTGAGGACTGACATCAGGTTGCCAATGGTATAAAGGAAGGCATCCAACGCCATTACATCAGTTTTTCTTGCCCTAACCTGTCAGGCACCCCCCCCCCCCAAGTAGGAGGCCAGGCTCTGGTGGTAGAACCCCACCAGTGGAAAATAAATACCAATATGTCCCTTGTAAGGAAGGACAACAACAAGGAAAAAATAAAAAAAGGGAGAAAAAGAGAAAGGGGGGATGGAGGGAGGGAAACCAGGACTGCAACAGTGAATACACTCTAACATCTACATTTATGGTAAGTGTACACAACTGTACTATGTTCTTCGTGTTTCACTGTTGCAGTCATCACATTTGGGTACATTCCCAAAGCTGAGGAAATGGGTAGATGCAGTCCAGGAGGCTAGGGGCTGGCTAGCATGCCCTGCAAGACTGCAGAGGCAAACCCTGCCCCGGATTTGGAGAAGAGAGGCAGGTAGTAATGCTTGGCAAAAGTATGAACAGATGTCCAGGTGGCAGCCTCAAGGATGTCCGTGGTGGGGACTCCTCTGAGGAAAGCTGCAGAGGTGGAGGCTGCTCTAGTGAGGTTTGTCCTAATCCCCTTGGGGGGAGTCTTGCCATGCTGTTTGTAGCAAAAATAGATGCAGTGTGCTATCCATTTGGAAAGGGTTTGCTTGGAGATGGCTTTGCCTTCTGCCCCTGAAGCAAAATTAACCAGCAATTGATCAGACTTTCTGAAGGGTTTATTCCTGTCCAGATGGTATCTGAGCTGTCTGTGCACACCTAGAGAATGCGGACTCCTTTCTCCCTTGTTTTAGTGTTTAGGAAAGAAGGTGGGTAAATGGATGGCTTGGATGAGAGCCACACTGGACACCACCTTGGGCATGAAGGATGGATTAGTTCTGAGAGATACCCTGTCTGCATGGAAGATGAAGGGTTCCACAGCTAGGAGTGCTTTCAGCTCAGAGACTCTTCTGGATGAAGTGATGGCCAGAAAGAAGGCAGTCTTCCAGGAGAGAAAGTTTAGATCTGCAAAAGAAGTTGTTTCGAAAGGGGCAGGGTGAGCCTGGTGTTGGTGCCCTTCTGGGGGGCTTCAAGTTGCTAGCCCCTCTGATGAACTGTTTAATCAGAGAGTGTGAAAAAAAGAGGCTGCTCAGTGGGAAAATGAGCAGAAATGGCAGAGGTATGAATTTTTTTAGAGCAGAAAGAGACCACTGTGTAGTAGGTCAACGAAGTAATCCAGGATGAGAGGTATGGAGGGCTGTGACGTATTGGCCCCCTTAGCCTGGATCCAGGTACAGAACCTTGTCCATGTATCTGCATAAGACTTTCTTGTGTTAGGGCGTCTGGCTTCTCGGATAACATCCAAACTTGTTTACAGAGGATGGCAGATTGGTCAGGGGTTAGGGTATAAGCCAAGCTGCCAAACTGAGAATCTGCAAATGGGGGTGCATGAATTCCCCTTCCCTCTGGATTAGGAGGTTTGGAATCTGAGGAAGATTCCAT
This sequence comes from Protopterus annectens, assembly GCF_019279795.1. NCBI lineage: Eukaryota > Metazoa > Chordata > Ceratodontiformes > Protopteridae > Protopterus > Protopterus annectens. Next base: position 812,232,373 of record NC_056734.1, read on the forward strand.
TGAGGCAGCGGGGACAGCCTGCGCAGCAAGGGGTACCAATGTTGCCTGGGCCAGTCTGGAGCTATGAGAATGGTCCTTGGTTTTTCCTCCCTTATTTTGATCACTACCCTGGGAATGAGAGGTAGGGGAGGAAATGCATAGACCGAGACGTTTACCCAGGGAAAGAACAGGGCATCCACTTTCCAAGCCATGAAGTGATGCTGCCTGGTGCAAAATTGCTGAGCTGATGGTTGGTGTGGAAGACAAAGAGGTTGACCTCTGGAGTTCCCCATTTCTGAGTTATTAGGAAGAAGGTGTTTCTGTTGCGCTGCCACTTGTGGGGGTCCATGATTATTCTGCTTAATTGGTCTACCAGGGAGTTGAGAGAGCCTGGCAGGTATTGTGCTAACAGGTGTATTTGCATGGAAGAGGCTGTGAACCAAAGGGTCATGTCCAGCCTGCACAGCGGGTAGGAGAGAGTCCCTCTCCCTGCTTGCTGATGTACCACATCACAGTGGTGTTGTCTGTTTTCATCAGGAGAACCCCTGGAGAGAGGAAGGGTTTGAAAGCTATCAAGGCCTGCTGCACAGCCATCATCTCTTTCTGACTGATGTGCAGGGGGAGTTGCTGGGGGTTCCATTGGCCCTGTAAGCATCTGCTGTCCAAGTGTGCACCCCAAGCATAGTCTGATGCATCTGTGGGTCTGGGTGGCAGGGTGTGGGGAGAAGGGCAGTCCCTTGTTATGGGAGCAGGCTGTTGCCCACCAAAGAAATTCCTTTCTCAGGCAAGGAACAATAGGCAGAAGAGTTTGCAGATCTTGAGAGTGATGACACCAAATGCTCTTTAGATACCACTGAAGTTTCCTCATATGCAGTCTGGCATATGGAATGTGGAGAATGCAAGAGCGGCCTGGTGGCCAGTTGACAGAAGTAAGCTGATAAGAAAATTTGTTTCTCTGGTGTAAGGCATGCCATCTGGGATGCTGTGTCCAGACTTGCTCCCAGGAAAATTATCCTTTTGGTGGGTACATGTTTGGATTCCTTTTCGTTGATTGTGTAACCTAGGGAGGTTAGTAGGTCCTTTACAAATGCCAGGTCTTTGAGCAACTTTTCCTGGCTGTCTGCCTGAATAAGGCAGTCATCTAAGCAGGAGTAAATTTGAATATTTCTTTGTCTACAAAAGGCAATGGCTGGAGCCAGGCATTTTGTGAAAACTCTGGTAGCAGTATATAAGCCAAAGGGAAGCGCAGAGAACTGAAAGTGTTGAGATCCTGCCCTGAAGCAGAGATATTTTCTGCAGGACTCCCCGACAGGAATGTGGAGGTAGGCCTCTTTTAGGTCCAGGGTGGCTAGCCAAGCGTCCATGGAGAGCATAGGTAGCAGCTGCTGGAGGGTGAGCATTTTGAATTTTGGGATCACCAGGAAGGCGTTTAAAATGGATAGATAGAAAATGGGGTGCCAGGTGCCCTCTTTTCTGGGCAACAGAAAAAGTCTGGAGTAGAAGCCTTGGCCTATCTGCTCTGCAGGAACGTGCTCTACTGCCCCCAAGGAGAGTAGGTAATGGATTTGCTTTTGAGCCTCTTGCCCACTGATTTGGTGGTAGATCTGAGAACCCTTTTGGGGTTGGAAGGGTGTGGAAGTAGAATTTGTACCCTTGTGACACAATGTTCAGAACCCATTGGTCCTTGGTAATGGTGGCCCGGGTGCACTTGTGAAAGACCGTTTTCCTCCTAGGGGTATGTGAAGGTGGGCAGAGGCGAGGTTGGGAGGGGGCGAGTCATTGTGAGTTCTTACCATAAGGGGGTGGCTTAGAACTCCCTGGTTTTGAAATGGAGGTAGTCCACTGCTTAGATCTCTGCGAGCCCTGGGGCTGCTGTCTGTGGGGGTCTGTTTCCTCAGGGCCTAGGCTGGCCCTGCCGACTGGGAGAAGGAAAGGACCAGTGCTTGGAGGGAAAATGCCTGCTGAACCTAGGGGGCTGGACTTGTAAGAAATCTTTAACAGTCTGCATAGATTTTACTTTTTCTTCCATCTTTTTTTAGGCTCTCTTCAGCTTTAGTACCGACTGAGTTATCTTTGTGCAAGGGTGCATCCAACAATTTTAATTTGACATGGTCTGACAGGAGTTGTTCTTTAAGCCATGCATGTCTTCTAATGACAGATCCGGTGACTGCTGGCCTGCAAGAAGCTTATAGGGCGTCTAAACCGCAGTGAAAAGTGTGTTTAGTTACTCGACCAGCAGAATGCATTAAGTCCTGTAAATCTTTCGATTCTGCCCATGCTGGAAAGGAGGAACTTTTTTTGTTTAAGGAGTTCCAAGATATGCTGCTGATACTTAAGCATATGGAACTGATAACTTAGTGCCCTGATAGCAACAGTAGCTGAGGTGTATACTTTTTTACCCCATCTGTCCAGTGCTAGGGAATCCCTGACAGAGGGGGGGTGGGATTCTTAGCTGAGGTTGCTTTAATCCCTTTAGGCCCTTGAGTAATGACCTCAGGGTCAGCTGTTGGATTTTTAAAAAGATATTTGTGAGTCAGGGACTCTGCAGTACCTGTCTGGTTTTCTGGGAGCAGGAGGGACGGCGTCTGGAGTCCAGCTGGATTCAAGGAATGGATTTCTCTGCATCAGAATCCTCATATATGGAGAGGAGCTGCATGTCTTCATAGTCAGATGCATCGGATTAATCTGACTCTTGTTCAGACAAAACTACTTGAGACAGACCTCGTTTCCTTTTTGAGGGAGTGACTTGGCTTCCCCTAAACAGCATGATAAGGTCCTCTGCCATTTTAAGCATTTGAGACGGAGGCAAGGGAGCAGGCACCTGAGAAGGTTAGTCGGTTTCTTGGGTGTGATTCGACCTCTGGGCCTGAGGAATTCGGTTGTTTTCGAAAGAATGGAAGCCGTGAAAGAAGGCGTCAGTTTATGTTGGGATTCGGTGTTGTGAAGGACTTCCTCGGAAACCGGTGCCTGCACAGTGGCTCCGGACCCATCCAAGGTAGAGATGACTGCAGGATCCTTAGACGAAGAAGAGTTCTGTGGCATACCGGACTCCGAAAGGGTCTCGGTAGAGGCCTGCAAATTAAATGAAGCGGGCGAAAGTACCTCACTGAGTTCCATAGGACTGACGACCAGCTTAACGGAAGCATCACCGGAAGGTTTGGTCCTGTGCGGTCTGTCTCTCTCTTTATCTTTACATTTTTTTGGAAGATCTGCTGTCAGACGGCTTACCGAAGGCATATTGGAATTCGAGAACTGTAAACGGAAATATCTGGCTACATTAAGGGCCCGACAACGAATAGTGCTGGCGTTAAAGCACAGAAGAGACATCGAGGGATGTTGTGGTCTGGTCCTAGACAAGTGACACAGTAAGAGTGGAAGTCCTGGTGTGGTACTTGCTTTCCACAGGCTAAACAATTATTAACTTCTTCTGAAATCGGTTAGTCCACGAAAAAAGGATCCCCAATGGAGTACTTAGCTTACGAAGATTTCAACTTCAATTCGGAAACGAAGCTCGGGTAGCGGCCGACTGGCACTCATGCAAACTGCTTCTGCGGGCTCCACGGCGAGAAAGACTGATGTAATGGCATCGGATGCCTTCCTTTATACCACTGACGACCTGATGTCAGTCCTCAAGTGACAGCAACCGACGCAGAAATACTAAGTCTCTGGTATTCAGGCCGGCCGAGGGCTACCATGGCAGGGATAACCCAAATGTGATGTCTGCAACAGTGAAACACGAAGAACATCACTATGTCTATTGGGGACAGATAATATAACAGACTGCCTACCGGTTAGCTTGACAAATGACTTGTCTGATCCCCAACAAGAGCTATACAATATCAACCTCAAAACAAGCTTTGGGCCAGATGACCGGAGGACAGCAACAGTCATTCTCTTGCACAAAGGTTGGGTAAAAATAGACCCATAAGTCTGACCAGTCTCTCTCTAAGCTATGGCAAGGATCATTATGGAATTAATGTATAAAGAACACAGATAACCTACAGGCTCTTTGTCCAACCCAGTCTGGATTCATTAAGGGCAGGTCCTGTCTACGTAACCTGGATGACGTCTTCAAAAATGTTAAATTTTTATTTATTTATTTATTTACTTATCATTTGTTTGCTAGGATAGCCCGACTGGACAACAAGTGCCCGTTTTCAGCAGAGTCCTTGGGAGAAAAACTCCATGAGTTTATAGAGAGAATAAAAACTTACAAGAGAAACATTACAGAGTAGTAGCACACAGATTGTAGACTTTACAACCGTTAGTATACAATAAGAGGATATTCCCTCTTTTGGTTGAAAATGCAAGTGCACAAAATATACAGTGAGAGTAGATAAGAACCTGCTAGAGCATTGCAAGATATTTCACAACTGAATAAGAATATATATATGTTTAAGTTGCTACATACAAATATATATAGATATATACATATACACACACACACACACACACACACACACAAGGAAATATAGATGTAGGAGCATATACAAGTATACAAACACACACACATTATATATACACATATACATACGTACACAGACAGACACACACACGCAGACACACAGACACACAAAGACCCACACACGCAGACACACAAGACACACACAGACCCACACACGCACACACACAGACAGACACACACGCGCGCGCACACAGACACACACACACACACACACACACACACACACATACTCATACAGGTTATTGCTCACACATGGATAGGTATAGTTAGATGGTGTTTGTGTTGTCCAGGATAGATGGGGTGCAGAAATATAAAGTGGATGAGGCTTCAGGGGGTCAATTACAGTTGCAGAGATGGTTGGTGAAGAGGTATGTTTTAAGTAGGCTTTTGAAGGAGGGTGGGGGGTTTTGTAATCTGAGGTCAGTGGGAAGGTTGTTCCATATTTTTGCTGTTTCATGGGCAAATAGTGATTCCCCGGAGTTGTCTTTTCATATGATGGTTTAGATTAAGGTTTTGTTGGAGGACTGAAGTTGTCTATTTGAACTGTAGAAGTTCAGCATGCCAGTCAGGCTGGGGGGTTTCTTGGGATAGTACAGAATTAGATGAGTAGGCTGAGTTGATGGTACCTTACTAGGTTCAAAAATTCAAGCCAGTGCAAGGTTTGTAGGGAAAGGCAGTGGTGGGATCGTGATTTGGCACTGGTAGCGAATCTAACAATTTTATTGTAATAGATGGAAAGTTTGTTAAGGTCAGTTTTGTAAAGATTAGTTAGAATTGGGGATGCATAAAGTAGAATACATAGGAGGTGGGTCCTGCTATTGCAATTCGAGATTCGGTGGTTAGATAACTTTTACAGCAATAGAGGGGACCTAAGCTTTTAGTGGACTTTAGTGATGGTTGTTATGTGCTTTGTGAATTTGAGTTGCTGGTCAATGGTAACTCCTAGGAGTTTAGCCTCAGTGTCAGGGGTGATTTGGGTTTTGCTGGTGGAGAGTATAGAGAAAGTAATGCTCGTTTTAGTAGAGTGGAATAGCATTAATTGTGTTTTCTTGGGATTTAGTATGAGTTGAGTTGTTAAGCCAGTTCTCTATTTCAGAGAAGGCTTCTTGGGCTTTTTGTAGGAGAAGTTGATGTTGGGTGCAGAGCATATGAGAGATGTGTCGTCAGCGTATTGGACTATGTTGGCTTTAGAGGTAGCTGAGTGGAGTTGGTTTGTGAAGATATTAAAAGGAAGGGGTCCTAGGATTGAGCCTTGCGGCATACCTAGGGAGGTTGGGAGTGGGGAGGGATGGGGAGTTATGCCATTTTACGGATTGTTGGTGCTTATCTAAATATCTTTTAAACCAAAGGAGGGTGGGGTTGTTAAGGTTGAGGTCAGAGAGACAAGACAGTAGTTTATTATGTGAGACTGAGTCGAGTGCCTTGGATAAATCAAGGAAGGTAGCGGAGACAAATATACCTAGATTCCTGTGGGAGTTTATAGTATTGGTAAATTTGAGTTGGGCAGTGGTGGTGCTGTGGGATGGGCAAAATCAGTCTTGGGTTGAGAAGAGAAGGTTGTTGGTGAGGAAATAGAAGAGGAACTGGTGATGAATACATCTTTCTAGGATCTTAGAGAGGGGTGAGAATTGCAATTGGTCAATAGTTGGAAAGGTCAATGGAGGGGGCCACCTTTGTGGAGTGGTATGATATATGAGGTTTTCCACACGAATGGAATAGTGTGTTCATTGACGGATCTATTTATTAGAAGTGAAATGTGATAGGGTATAGCTGTGGGTGCAATTTGGAGGTATTCGGCAGGAAGATTATCAGCTGCAAGGGTGGTTGGTTTGAGCTTGGCAAGGAGTTTTTGGATAGTAGAGGTAGGAACAGACTTAAGTGTGAAAGGTTTGGTATTGATTTGTGCCTGAGGTGGTTGTGGGGTGTTGGAGGAAATGATGTTGTTTAAGAATTTCAATACTGAGGAGGTGAAATAGTTATTAAAGCTGGAGGCTATATCCAGGTCTGTACCGGTTATATTGGGGGCAGGAGTGGTGGTTCCCCCGGGCTGTAGGATGCTATTTATTGTTGCCCAGTATTTTTGTGGTCTGGTACTGTATTTGTTTTGTTGAGTGATGCAGTAAAGTACAGTTGTGTACACTTACCATAAATGTAGATGTTAGAGTGTATTCACTGTTGCAGTCATTACATTTGGGGTAATCTGCTGGCAGGTTGCCCTCAAGTCGGCCTGAATTCCAAAGTCTTGGGTCCTGCGTCAGTTGCTGTCTCTTCTTCCATGACTTCAGGTTGTCAGAGGTTTAAAACAGGCAGCCGACGCCATTTTCTTTAGTTTTTCTTGCCCCAGATGTCAGGTGCCCCCCAAATGGGGAGCAAATATATATATATATATATATATAAGAATATATAAAGTGTATATACATGCAACAACATAAATTTTTACCTTCATCTAAAAGCAAATACACCACAGAGGCTGTAGAATAGAGTGAAGGAAAGAGAAGCTCCAGAATAAAAGGGGGATGGTGGGCGTGTAACCTGGACTGCAACAGTGAATACACTCGAACATCTACATTTATGGTAAGTGTAAACAACTGTATTATGTTCTTTGTGTTTCACTGTTGCAGTCATTACATTTGGATAGAATCCCAAAGCTATGGATGGGAGGCTGGAGCTAAACAGCATTAGGGGCGGCTATAAGGCCCTGCAGAACTGCAGTGGCAAAGCCTGCCTGGAACTTAGAGAAGAGAGGCAGATGATAATGCTTTGTAAAAGTATGAACAGAACTCCAAGTAGCAGCTTCTAGAATGTCTTTGGTTGGTACCCCCCTGAGAAAAGCTGCTGATGTAGGTGCAGCCCTGCTGGAATGAGACCTAATGCCCTTGGGCACCGGTTTACCATGATATAAGTAGCAGAAACAAATGCAGTGGCTTATCCACTTTGAAATAGTCTGCTTTGAAATAGCCTTTCCCTCTGATCCTGCAGAAAATGCCACCAGCAGCTGCTCAGTTTTTCTTAGAGCTTTAGTCCTACTCAAGTAGAATCTTAGTTGTCTGTGTACGTCCAAGCAATACAGAATCCGCTCCCCCTTGTTCTGCGGATTTGGATAAAAAGTTGGCAGATGAATAGTTTGGTTAAGAGCCACACTGGAAACCACCTTAGGCATAAAGGAAGGATTGGTCCTGAGGGACACCATGTCTGGGTAAAATATGATAAAAGGCTCCACAGCCATGAGGGCCTGTAGCTCTGAAACCCTTCTTGCTGAAGTAATTTCCAGGAGCAAAGCTGTTTTCCATGATAAAACTTTATATCTGCAGTAGCAGCTGGTTCAAATGGAGGCAGGGTGAGCTTTTCCAACACAAAATTGAGGTCCCATGCAGGAATTGGGGATCTTCTGAGAGGCCTTAAATTTTTGGCCCCTTTAAGATACTGTTTTAGCAAAGGGTGAGAAAAGATTGGTGGCTCTGCGTTGTAATGAGCCGAGATGTCAGAGGTATGGATTTTTACTGATGAAAAAGATAGGCCTTTGTCAAGCATCTCAATAAAGTATTGTAATATTTGAGGAATATTTGGTTCTGATGTATCAGTATTGTAAAATCTGAGGAATATTTGCCTCTGCTGTGTCAGTTCCTTGTGTTTGGTTCCAAGCACAGAATCTCTTCCATTTATCAGCATAAGATTTTCTAGTACTAGGCCTTCTGGCTTCCAAAATGACATCCATCACAGATTTACTGAGAGGTGTTGCTTGAATAGCTACATGATCAGCCATGCTGCCAGGTTCAGTGTTTGGAGCTGGCTGTGCAGGATCTGATTGTTGGGCTGAGACAGTAAGTGAGGTATTTGAGGCAAGTACCTAGCTGGAAATTGAGACATGTTCCTTAGGATTCGGTACCAGTGTTGGTGGGGCCAGTCAGGGGCGATTAGTATTATTTTTGTTTTTTCTTGTCTGACCTTTAGTAGGACCTTGGGAAGAAGAGGCAGAGGAGGAAAGGCGTAAACTGATAGGTTTTTCCAAATGAAGGATAGGGCATCCACGTTCCATGCTTGTCTGTGATAAGTCCTTGTGCAAAATTTGTCCAGCTGATAATTCCAAGGGGAGGCAAATAGGTCTATGTCCGGGCTCCCCCATTTCTTTGTTATCATGCTGAAGACTTGTGGATCCAGTTTCCACTCGTGAGGGTTCATAAGGTTTCTGCTTAAGTCGTCTGCCAGAGTATTTTGCTTTCCTGGCAGGAATTGAGCTTGAAGATGTATTTGGTAAGTCAAGGCTGTGTCCCACAATGCCATGGCTAGTCTGCAAAGGGGGTAGCAGTGTGTGCCTCCCTGCTTGTTTATATACCCACATAACCGTGGTGTTGTCCATATTTATCAGTAGTTGTCCTGGATGAAGTAAGTCCTTGAAGGCTGTCAGGGCATTTTGAACAGCTAAGATCTCTTTTTGGTGGATATGCAGATGCATTTGTTTTGGGGTCCATACGCCCTGAATGCAACTTCCCGCCAGGTGGGCCCCCCATGCATAGTCTGATGCGTCTATAGTTAAGGTTTGGCTGGCAAGGGGTAGAGTGAAAAAATGTCCCATGTTTTGGGGACATGCCTCTGCCCACCAAAGAAACTCCTGTTGTAGGCAGGGAATGAGAGGAATCATTGTTTCCAGACTGTGACAAAGTTGACTCCATAAACTTTTTAGGTACCACTGTAGTTTCCTCATATGCAGTCTTGCATATGGAATCAGTAGAATGCATGATGCCATGAGCCCCAAAGCCTGCAGAATTTGTCTTGCAGATAACTGGGTTTTTGTTGCCATCTGTTTGAAGTAAATGGTTGCCTTTGCTTGTCTGGCGTGAGGAAAGCCATCTGGGCAGTTGTATTCAAGCTTGCACCCAAGAATATTATCTCTTGAGAGGGCACTAGTTTTGATTTCTTTTCGTTTACTGTGTACCCTAAGCAAATTAGTAATTTTTTTTACAAACACCAGATGCTTCAGTAGAATGTCCTTGCTCTCTGCTTGAATAAGGCAGTCGTCCAAGTAGGGATATATTTGAATTCCTCTTTGTCTGCAAAATGCAATTACTGGTGCCAGGCATTTTGTGAAGACCCTGGGCTCAGTAGATAAGCCAAAGGGCAGTGCAGAGAATTGTTAGTGCATTGAGCCAGCTATGAATCTGAGGTATCTTCTGCAAGATTGTCTGATTGGAACATGCAGGTATGCCTCTTTGAGGTCCAAAGTTGCCAGCCAAGCCTTCTTGCCCAGCATGGGCAGAAGCTGCTGCAGTGTCAACATTTTAAATTTTGGAATGTCCAGAAAAGTGTTTAGAATAGACAGGTCCAGTATTGGTCTCCAGGCTTTGTCCTTTCTGGGTACCAAGAAAAGTCTTGAGTAAAATCCTTGTCCCTGCTCTTGCTGTGGTACTCGCTGAATAGCCCTCATGTCCATGAGAGATTAAATTTGCTTTTGTGCCTCTGCCCATTGATTGTGTGACAGGTCTGGCATAACTTTTATCTTTGCAAGGGTGTGAAAGTGGAACCTGTAGCCCTGAGAAACAATATTCAAGACCCATTTGTACTTCGTGATCATGTGCCAATTTTGTAAAAAAAATATGCTAGCTTTCCCCCTAAGAGTGCTGCCAAAAGATAAGTGCTTAGCATTGGCAGTGGAAAGTCATTGGGACTGTTTCCTATATGGCTGTGATTTGTCTTCTCCGCTTTTGGAGGTAGAAGCACCCCATTGTTTAGGCCTGTATGAGCCTTGGGGCTGAGATCTGCCTCTAGGGTGTCTGTATCTGCCTCTTTGTGGCCTGTCTGACACTGGAAAGGACCAATTCTTAGAAGGCCAGTTCCTGCTAAATCTGGGTGGCTGAACCTGTAAAAAATCCTTTACTGTCTGCATAGACTTTGCTTTATCCTCCATTTTCTTTAACATCTCTTCTGCCTTAACACCAAACAAAGTATCATGCTGTAATAGAGCATACAATAATTTTGCTTTAACATGATCAGGCAAATTCTGTTCCTTTAACCAAGCATGCCTTCGAATGACAGAGCCTGTAACAGCGGCCCTGCAAGAGGACTCCAGTGAATCAAAACCACATTGCAAAGTATGCTTTCCCACTTGTTCAGCTGCATGCAATAAATCCTGCATTTCCTTGTTTTCAGAACATTCAGAATTTGTCAACATTTTCTGTTTTAGCAGTGACATTAAGTATTGCTGATATTTAAGCATATGAAACTGACAATTTAAAGCCCTTACAGCCAACGTAGCAGAGGTGTAAACTTTTTCCCCCCATCTGTCCAGTGCTCTAGAATCCCTATCAGAGGGGACAGGGTTTTTTTCAGTGGAAACCTTGACCCCTTTGGGACCCTGAGATATAGTTTCGGGGTCAGCAGCACGGTTTTTATATAGAAATTTATGTGAATCTGGAACCCTGTAGTACCTGTCTGGCTTAACGGGTCCAGGGGGGGTAAAGAGTCAGGAGACAGACCGGACTCTGAAAATACATCTACAATGTCTAGTACAGGTGGAATAGCAAGAGGCTTGTGCTGAGGCAATAAAAGAAAATCTCCGAGCCTTTTCTTAGATTCTGAATAATCTTGGCTCTCACAGTGAAAATGCTCCCTCATGGTATGTAGGGTTTCCCCAAAAGAATAGTCCTCAGGAGGAGAGGCTGAAGGGATAGATTCTTCAGCATCAGAATCCTCATAGGGAGGAAGAGAGTATCCCTGTTCTGAAGAGGAGTCAGATGAAAAGGAAACTTGATCGGAAGAATCATATTCAGTGTCTTGCCTAGGCCTCTTATCAGGAGGAGGATGGGAACCCCTGATCAAAGTAATTAGGTCTTCGGCCATTTTGAGCATCTGTTTCTTAGGCATGGAAGTCTGTCCAGGAGAATGCTGTACTTTAAAGCTGTTTTAGTCTTTGACTTGGAAGCGGAGGTTGGCTCGATATATAACTGTGTAGGTCTGAAAACACCCTCAGAAGCCGATGCCTGCTCAGCGGCTCCAGACCCATCTGAGGGAATAGTTTCCGAAGGTCCAATACCTTGAGTATCCAGAGGCCTAGTTGTCTCCACGTGGAAGTCGGAGGCGGCCTGTGGCTCTGAGGCAGTGGTGGTCAGGGGCTGCAAAAGCACCTCACTGAGAACTGGCGACTGGCCTAGCGGAGGCTTCGTCATCGGTTTTGGACCTTGGATGCCTGTCCTTTTCTTTTTCCTTGCGCTTTTTATGAACTCCGGTCGTCGGCTTTACCAACGGCATTATATAATTAAATCTTCTGCCAAAATAATGAAATGCAAAATCGTATCGATGCTTAATAGTGCGTTAGTTAAATCTAGCACAAAACCAACAACTAGCAACATTGTGGCCAGGGCCTAGGCAAGGAATACAGTAAGAAAGAAAATCCTTATGAGGTATTTGCTTCCCACAAGAAATACAATTATTAACTTTTTCTGACATCAGTCTGGAGCAAGAAAAAAAAGTTTCCCCAAAGGGGTAGTTAGCTTTAATGAAGACTTCGGATCTGAAATTTGAAAATCTCAGGAGTCGGCCGACTGGCACTTGCGAACTGCTTTTGCTTTGGGCACCGCGCGGCAAGAAAGACTGAAGAAAATGGCGTCAGCTGCATCTTTTATACCCCTGGCGCACTGACGTCAGGGAGGAGGTGACAGCAACCGACGCCGAATCAGGACTTTGGAACTCAGGCAGACTGCGGGTAGCCTGCCAGCAGGATAACCCAAGTGTAATGACTGCAACAGTGAAACACGATGAACATCTGGTCTGACTGTCATCATGTGACTACTTTGACATTATATAAAAGGTAGACAGTATTTTTTTTGTTTGATATGCCTGAAAAAGCCTTGTTTAAGGTGAAATATTTTACTAGCGGTTTTAGAAGTTGTTTAAAACTAATAAACCACTTCATTACCAGCTGCTCGTGGTTCTAGTGACTGTTTTTACTTCTTTGCTTTTACTTTTGTAGTCAATGGATTTACTTGCATACTGGTTGTACTTCTCTTCCAGGGCTAAGAGGTAGCTGGGGATTATGGGAAGGGGAGCAGTTTGAGCTCTGGATCTGTCTGACAGTTGCTAGCTCAGATCCAAGGTTGGATCCAACACCCATTTGTGATGAACAATGACATGGATAGTGTAGAATAACAGATGTCCTGTACCTTTAAGGAGCATTTCTAAGTCTGTGTGTGCATATAAATTCCAAGCACGTGTTATGTTTAGTGCCATTTTGATGGTGCAGCTAGAGTGTTAACATTTATGTGCATGATGGCTAGTTTGTATGCAAGCTAACGTTACTTAGCTCTGTTTATGATGTGTTTGTATAGAATAAAGCTGCTTGAACAAGAGCCCACAACGTTCACCTGTTTCTTCCTGACCTGGCAAGTGAAATGGTGTCAGAAGTGGGACTGTGAAGACTACTCTTCAGAGCCACAAGCTACAGAGGTAACGACGAAGGCAACCTAAGTGAACTGAGAGCAAAAAAGGGCCAGAAGCAAGCTAAAGGTAAAGAAAATATACATGAAAGATTTACTTATTAAAAAAGATAAAACGGAGCATTACAAGGGCACAAAACATATTAGTAAGCAAACAAATAGTAAGTAACGTTTAGTAAGCAAAAGAGAAGCATAAAAAGCTTATTAATCAAACAAAATGTCTCATACAAGGTTATTTGACAAAACAGGCATGTTTACAGTAAAATGAGCATGTTTAGAGTTAAAACAAGCACAAGAAAGTAATAGGCAGATTAAGAGATTAAATGAGCAAAACAAATATAACAGAAGGGGCAGAAAAGTGCACACTGAGCAAATATAAAGCAAGGCAACTGCATGTGTTTTGGTATAAATTACTACTTCACATTGACTGAAGCCTTGAGTAGCATAACTACAATTATTCGAAGTATCTCAAAGTGTGTAAAAGTACTTACAGTGTGCGTTTATTACTGTGCATTTATTCTGAAGAGTTTGTTGTGTGCAAAGTGCAACTATTTGGTGAAGTGCAGTCAAGTACAGCCATTTCAAAATGTTTCTTGTGCGTGGGTATGTCACTTTGTAGAGTGCTGCCATTACAGAGTGTTTCTTGCACTGTAAAGAGTATTTGGGAATGTGCAGCCATTTTGGGAAATTTTAGTGTGCTGTGTACTGTTATTCACAAAGTGCTGTTATTTTGTTTCTCATGGTGAGCTTTTTCTGCCCAGTTCATTCGCAAAGTATAATTACTTTGAAACAGTTTATTCACAAATTGCAATTACTTATAAATAGTTTATTTGTAAAGTACAGTTGCTTCAAAAAGTTACTTGCCCTCCACTTCTACTGCCCAGTTTACTCACACTGAGCAGTTTTTTGAAAGGTTTCTTAAAATGATGACAAATGACTTACAGTCAAATGATTTCAAGATTAATGGCTCATCCAATAAAATAATTTCAAGAAAAGTGGCTTTTACTGTAAAGTGAATTCAGAGTATTACAGTGACCAATAGACTTATTTTGTAAAGTTCAGTTATACAGAGGCTTATCGTGCTATTGCCAAGTACTGGCAAAGATTTCAAGAACATGTGAATGTGTGTATAAGTGTATGTGTTTGTGTACATTTGCAAGAGTCTTCACTAAGACATGTTAACATGGCAGACAGATTTCGCAAGCCACAACCACTTGCATTTGATTAGAACATTGCAGAGAATTGGAGAATATTTGAGCAAGAGTATTGTATATTTATACATGCAGCTTATTCTGATAAAGATGCATGCACCAGGGCATTCGTTTTGGTAAACCTAGCAGGGTCAGAGGCCATTGAAAGGGAGCATTTATTTGTATATGCACCAGCAGTGTATGAAGGTGAAGGAAAAACTCGTATTGTTGTACAGGCTAAATCAAGAGAAGCCCTGGGTGTTTGAAGTGCAAATTCAGAGAAATGTGTAACCCCCAGACTAATGTTACATTGGAAAGGCATTTGTTTTACATGAGAGATCAGAATCAAGGGGAAACTTTTGCAGCTTACATTACTGACCTAAGAAACAAAACTAAAAAGTGTAGGTTTGGTAATTTAAAAGATGAGTTAATAAAGGACAGACTCATGTGCGGTGTTAATAATGCTGTGAGAAAGATTTTGCTTTGTGACAGTGATTTGATACCTTGCAAAGCCACTGAGATTTGTCAGACCCAGGAAGTTACACAAAGGCACACAAGTATGCTTGCCAGTGATAAGAACATGGTTTAACAGGCTCCAGAGCTAATGTAGACAGCATGCAGCATGTGACTGGCAAAAACAGGCGTAAGCACATGGCAACAGCAGCCTCTGCAGAACTTCCAGGTAAAACATGTAGTCTTCTAGCAAATTCCAAGACCAGTTCAGTTAAAGGAGCATGGTCAGTGCAGAACCGTTATTCAGTGCAGAACAGACGCTGCTCAGTACAGTATAGGGGTGAAGCAGTAAAACTCACATCAAGCTTTACTGTTAATTGTTGCAATTGTGGTGCCAACCATAATTCCAGAAGTGGAGTGCACATCATTTGGTCAACAATGCCACAAAAGTAAGAAATGGAACCATTTTCAAAGATTTTGTAAATCAAGTAGACCTAGCACAGTTAGGGCCACTCAAAAAAGTACGTTGATCAAGTAAACCTGCAACAGTCCACTTTCTATGTAGATGGTGTGGCAGTGACTGGTGAAAAGATTGATGCAACAGATAAACGGTAAATCCACAGAGCTAAAAGTAGACACTGGTTCAAAATGTAATGTTATGTCTGCAGACACTTTCGCAAATTCAGAGCTGGTAAACAACTAAATGTGACTACTTGTACGAAACTTGTTGCTTATGGAGGTGAAGAAATTCAAACTGAAGACTCAGTAGTGCTTTCATGTTATGTGGCCAAGAACTTTTACAGCCTATTATTGTCTGTAGTTCGAAGACCTGTGCAGTCATTATTGGGTCTCAGGGACAGTTTGAAAATGAATCTGCTTTCTTTTACCAAAGAAGTTAATCAAAAACCATGTGCCTCAGTCCCAGCTAACACTATATTTTCAAAGTATGCTGATGTTTTTGATGACAAGTTGGGCAAACTTCCAGTGGTATATTCTATGAAACTAGTCCCAGAGATCAGTTCAGTGGTCAGACCAGCAAGAAGAGTTCCCATAGCTATGCAGCATAAAGTCAAAGCTCAGATGGATAAAATGGTACAACAAGGTGTAATTTTGTCCAGTTACAGAACCTACCGAATGGGTGTCATCCATGATAGCAGCTCATAAAAAAGGTTTGGATGAAATTAGAATATGCATTAAGAGATTTGAGCAAAGCATTGAAGAGACCGCGTCATCCTATGCGTACAGTTGAAGCCGCAGCCCTGACACCAAATGTGATTTTTTTTCCGTCTTGGATGCAGAGAGCTCATTTTGGCAAGTGATGCTTGATCGCAAATCTTCACTAGACTACATTCAGTACCCCATTTGGAAGATACAGATTCCTCTGGATGACATTTGGAATAAATTCTGAAAGTGAAGTATTTCAGCATGCAGTGGAGGAAATTTTTTCAAGTTATCCTTGTGCCATAATAGTAGATGATTTACTGGTCAGACACAATGGCGAGGCAGAGCATGACAGAAAGCAAGAGAGTACTAGACAGAACACATCAAGTGAACTTAAAGCTCAATCCTCTGAAGTGTAAATTCAGACTACCAGAAGTTACATATGTAGGTCATTTACTTACAAGTATTGGCTTGAGACCACATCTGTCCAAGCAAGCAGCCATTCTTGAAATACCAGCACCAGATAATGTGCAAGCTCTACAACTTTTTCTTGGTATGGTCAACTATTTAAGCAAGTTTATATCAGACTACAGTGAAATGACAGCACCTTTGCGAGAGCTCACACACAAAAATGTTACATGGTCATGGCTAGAACAGCACCAGAAAGCATGTGAAGTTCTAAAGCAGAAAATTGCTACCCCACCAACATTAAGGTACTATGATTTCAACAAACCAGTAACACTTTCCCGTGATGCTTCAAAATTTGGTTTAGGTGCAGTTATTCTTCATGAAGGCAGGCCAGTAGCTTACGCATCTAGAACACTTACCCAGATTGAAATGTAGTATACTCAAATTGAGAAGGAACTTTTGGCAATAGTGTTTGCAAGTTTCATGATTATATCTATGGTTGAGATATCCAGACTGAAACTGATAATCAACCTTTGATTACTATTTTAAAGAAGCCTATGCATTCAGCTCCAGTGAGATTACAAAGAATGATGCTTAAATTGCAGAACTTCAAAATGGTCTATACAAAAGGCAAACTTATTTATCTGGCTGATGCGTTATCCAGATCACCTAGAACTACAAAGGAACAGCTTGACACAGAGAATTTTGACTTTGATGTCATGGAAGTAATTTTTCCACCACAAAACTTGATGAGCTACGAGATCATACAATGACCGATCTAGTTTTGCAAAAGCTCAATCACATCAGTGTTGGATGGCCATCAAAGCAATCCAGTGTACCACCCAACATGCAACCTTACTTTCCTTACAGAGATGAGTTGTTGATGGAAGATGGCATTATTTTCAAAGGTCCTAAAATTGTTGTTCTGGCTTCCTTACAACAAGAGTATGTCGAGATTTTGCATCGTGGTCACCAGGTTCTGAATCTACTAAGAGAAGGGCGAGAGGACTTGTGTTTTGGACTTCTCTAGTGAAAGACAGTGAAAATGTACTTTCTTCCTGTTCGGTATGTAATAGTACTAAACTGCATTTGCAAAAAGAACCACTTTAGCCAAGTCAAATCCCTGAACTACCTTGGTCAATAGTAACTACTGACATATTTGAGTGGAACAATCAACATTACTTAGTACTGTTAGACTCTTATTCGAATTGGTTTGAGATCGCTCTACTACCCAATCTACTGTAACTTCTACTACAGTCATTACTAAGTTGAAACGCCATTTCTCAGTCCATGACAGTCCACTGAAATTAACCTCTGACAATGGTACCCAATTGTTTCAGAAATTTGCAAGAAAGTGGGGCTTCGTACATGTTAACATTAGTCCAGAGTATCCGCAATCAAATGGACTCATTAAACGTGCAGTACAGAGTGCAAAGCAATTACTTGAGAAGTCAAAGCGTAATAATACTGATTTTTTTTTAATTTACTCAATCTCAGAAACATACCCCGTGACAACATACTTGGCTCACCTGCTCAGAGAAGTCAGTCCGGGTAAACCAGAAGAACATGCCTATCAGTTCTAGTTTATTGAGGCTTAAAGCTAAACACAACAAAACCATTAGAGCCCAGTTATTTAAGAAGCATTCTTTTC
>NC_056734.1:812250605-812335605 GCF_019279795.1 Protopterus annectens
CCCTTTTGTCCCTGTTCCTGCCCTAGCTTATGACATCACTGTTAGTATTTATTGCCATGTTGGAATGCACTTGTATTGATTTCTGAAGAAGTTCACTTACTTTGTAATAAAAGTGCGAACGAAAGCGCTCAAATCAACCACTGGAGTTTGTGTGGCTTACTTCCATTTAGAAGTTACCCCTTAAGGGCTTGATTTCTACAACTTGTTCTTTTGAGTTATAGTTTAGCAGTTATCAGTGTTTCGCTAGTGTTTGTAAATATATATATATATATATATATATATATATATATATATATATATATATATATATATATATATATATATATATATATATATATATACACACACACACACACACACACACATATATATATATATATATACACACACACACACACACACACACATATATATATGTGTGTGTGTATATATATATATATATATATATATATATATATATAAATATATATAAATATATGTGTGTGTGTATATTTATATATACATATATATATATATATATATATATATATATATATATATACATACATATATATATATATATATATATATATATATATATATATATATAAAATCCAGCCAGCCCCTCCCCACTACAATCAAGTTACACCCATGTCTGTATAGAATTTAGACAACTGATTCTGACAGAAGAGGATGTTAAATGTAATTTAGTCTACTTTTGCTCCACACAAGTAGTTGCCAAAGATGCTCAACTCAATTCACACTAGTACTGCAAAGCCAGAAAGATGAGCAGGCAAGAAGCAGCTACTCATTTTCCTCTACAGAGAGGCCCAGCAGTTACAGTTATTTTGCAGACATCTCAGAACTCCAGGCAAGTAGTCCATCTTACTTCACACAAATACATACTAGTGTTGAAAGCCAGATACAGAATGTTAAAAACGGAGAAAACTAGAGGTCAGCTATTTCAAGAATAAGATGCAACCCCCACTCAGAAGTTGTACACTTCTTTTCTGTGCACCTCAGATGATTGAGGATTGTATTTCAGCTCTGTGAACTTCCATACAAAAACAGTAGCTGTATTTTAAAAGCATTCCACTTTAATCCTGCAAATGCACACCATACTTGCAAAGCCGTACAGTAACTGCTAAAATGAGAAAACAAGAGGTTAAGTTAATTCATACATACAGCTTTCCACCCACTGCATGCAGTTATAGATTAAATTAAAATTACAGCTGTGCACTGTATTTCTGCTTTGCTTCATGGAAGCAGTAGCCATATATTAAAAGTATTTAGAGATCTTTCATATAAACCACAGTAATTCTGTAAGTGCACATTTGCCCTGCAAAGCCAGACATTGACCGTTTTAAGCTAAGTAAACAAGAGGGTCAGTTACTTTTTGCAGACAGCTCCTACCAGACGTTATATCTAAAAATGACAACAACGTACTATATTTGGCAGACCTTACTTTACAACATTCCACATGGTTCACAGTAGTAAACCCCACCCCTGTCCTCTATTCAGTCACTGCCTTCATTATGGCTGTTCAAAAAAGGGAGGTATAATGTCTACCAGAGATCTGCTGCCCCCCCCCCCCTTATGTCCCCTGAGAAAAAAATCACAAGGCTCTTAAGTGTTCTAGTAAAAGACCATTTTGTATATATGGAAGGTGGTGGCAGTCCCCTTGCTGCATATGGCCATTCCTCGCTCACCCTCAAAGTCATGGACAAACCTGTACAAAAATGCCTTGCATTTTTCTCTCTTTTTTGACACACATTTTCTTTCTCATGTCTTACTTCAAGCTTTGTTCCATGGAAAACAGACCCATGTAGTTTTTACAAGATGCTTCACATAAAATCACAGTAATCATGCAAATGTACTCTAGTGCTGCAAAGCCAGACAGTGACTCCAAACTGAGAAAACAGCAAGAGGATTAGTTATTTTCTACAGGCAATTCATTTTGCTATCCAGCAGTTACAGCTAAAAGTGACAGACATTGCCTTCGAAGATGGCTGCACACGGATTAAAACTTAATTTCAGTTCTCGCAGTGTGAAAGCAGAAAGTGAGAAATAAACACCAGTGGGTAAAATTCAGTTACTAACAAGTTGTTACGTACTATGAGAGAGAATGAGAAAGAAAATCAAACAAATGGTGAAATTAACTACACATAAAAATGTTGCTCTTATTAGTATTTACACAAAATATTTCACAATACAAGACATGCGTGCGTAAATGGGCGTGCCTTCGTTGACGGTTGGGCGTCGAGCTGGCACCTCGGCGTTTCATAAAAATCTACTGCCAATCATTAGCGGACCGGAGTTCTGCTGTGGCGACCCCTTACCGGGAAAATCCGAAAGACAAACAACAACAACATAAACTACATGTTATATAATAAAGTAGATTTGTACAGTGTGTATCGGGTGCATTTTTTAAACGTGGGGGGGGGTCCTTCATTGACTACTTTAATGTCTAACACGTACAAGAAACTAGCACTTTGTAAGAAATAAAGGCTTTACAGTATAACAACAGAAGACAGAAAGAAGAGTAAGTTCATATGTTGAGATATTTGGCTGCTGGGGTGGGGGTGGGGTGTACAAATGGACTGATTAAACTTATGTGGAATTAAGATAATTTGCCTTATTTTTAAAAAGGGTGGATTGTCTACATTAATGACCTTGCCTTAAGCTATAGACAAGTGTTTTTTTTTTTGCAAGTAGGTAGGCTTGAAAAATAATGCAAAATGACAAAAGCCATGAAAAGTCCAGGTTCCTTGCATCTACAAAGATATTAGCTTTTTTTCCATTAGCAAATATTCTCAGTGAGAGTCAAGAAGTCTGCAACAGAAGGCAGTTGTACATTCTGTTCCAAATGAATTTACAAAGGTTTCTTTATGCATCTGCAGTGGTTTGCAGTTTTTTTTTTCCTCACTAACGGCTGCTTTTACATGGAGATAAGACGTCTCCAGGTACAGGCAATAATCTTGAAAGGACTTAAGCCAAATGCAAAATTTACAATGGCAAGCACTTCAGTGAAAAACAATGCTGGAAATTATGGGAACTGAATAAGAGATGGCAGCCTCAATAGCAGCCAAACTACTTTAATGCATTTAATATAAGAGTGTACAATTTAGTTTTATTTAAAAGTAGCCACTGTATTTTTAGAGACTGCCTTCCCTATTAAGGATTGATAGAGTACAGGCAAACAGAAAGGAATAGGGAAATCCTAAATTAAACACCAGCACTGGTAGCATTTTAGCAGAGTCTAAAGCTGAGGCTATCATTAAAAAAGGGATAATTAGCACAGTAAATAAATCACTGCATGATATCTACAGGAATCAGAGGAGGATGGAAAGGATTGGGAAGCAAGAGGTTAAATAAGCAATTCACAAAGAAACAATGGGAGGATACATCATGGCTTCCAATTCCTTTGTGCAATACCATTTTGAGACTTGCACTCTAGGACATGCACCCCCCCATGCATTTCCTTGCAGGACTGTAAATTTTTATTTCTACTTTGGTAATCTTGGGTTTCTGCTGACTTACTTCCATAACATTACCCTGCTGACTTACTTCCATTAACATTACCCTGCAAATAACAGTGTATGTGTTCAACTTTCCTTATATGTAGAGTAGCACACACTCAGACCAACCCTGTCCCCACCTGAAACGCTCTTTAGCCAACCCCACCGTTACGCCCACTGCCTAAGAATTTCCTTTACAGTCATTCCCAGAGAAAAAGTTTGAATTTGGCTACAGAAATCAAGTATAGCCCAAATATGGATTTTTTTTTTTGGATTATCTTTACCACTTACCCCGCAATCCTTGCCAAAGGTTTTAGCCCACTCTAGGACCAGTAAACCCCCCTGCATTTTCCTTGCAGGACTTTAAATCTTTATTTGTACTTGGGTAATCTTGGGTTTCTGCTGACTCACTCCCATTAACAGTGTTGTGTGCTCTGAAGTGAGTTACTTCCCTCCCTCATTTGGCTCTCCTTAGCATTTCATTGGCTCACACTTTGTCATTCTTTATTTGCCTGCCCACTGACAGCATATCAGAAGTTTTTTTACCCTACTTGCAAAGCTTGGAGCAATCTTTAAATCTAAAACCTTCCCTGCTGGATTTAACTACTGTGGTGTCCCAGATTAGTGTATGTCTCTAAATGTAAGTACATTGGCTTCTATTGCACAGAGTACAAGTTAAAAATACTAGTGACTGATGCATACTGATTTTGGATGCTGCCATTGGGAAATTTAGGCTCTCTTGTTTGTAAACACACAGACACCTTTCTAGCCCTCTCTCTTCCCCCCCCCCTCCATATCTACACACCACAGACAGCTTTCTAGCCCCTGTTCTATTCCAACCTACTACCGGAATTAGCCTAGCTGATTGTTTTTCGCCAACTGCTTCAGTATCTGCTTACCACTCTCGCTCTCTGGCTCACTCCGCTCCCCTCCCTACCCCCACTTCCCACACACCCCCAGGGGTCCTACCCTTATACTTACTAACCGCACCTTTTCCTCTTCCCATTACTCTCTAACCACACATCTTCCTCTTCCCATTACTCTCTAACCACACCTTTTCCTCTTCCCATTACTCTCTAACCACACATCTTCCTCTTCCCATTACTCTCTAACCACACATCTTCCTCTTCCCATTACTCTCTAACCACACATCTTCCTCTTCCCATTACTGTCTAAACACACCTCTTCCTCTTACCATTACTCTCATTACATACCTCTTGCTCTTACCATTACTCTTCAAACACATTCTTCCTCCTACCTTTACTTTCTAAACACTTTCCAGTTACCCAACTGCACTAATATTAACCTCTCACCACTCTCCTTTTATCACACCACACCCTACTCCCTTCTTTCATCTCCACCCAGTGAATTTATTTTTCTACCTACAAACAATTTATTCATACAATGTATAAACAACCCATCCCATCTTATGTCCCACTCTTATTCACACTCTCACTACTACCTCCTTTAATCCTCACCCATCTTTTCACCTCCTTTGAAAACACACTAGGCCCATACCTAAACTACCCCAAGAAAGAAACCAACTCTCCAAACTCTCCTCTCCTTTTTATTCATGCTAATATAACACCCTCATCTAACTACATGCTTCCTAAATATCATAGAACACTACATATAAAATACAACAATCAGAACCCCAGGAAAGGCCTACCTCTATACAGCAAATTCCCCAACCCAAACTAAGTGTATTACTCTCTTTAAAGGATGGTGACATCCACCCTAACCCAGGCTCACCAACAACTCCTATCTCTCTCCTCAACCACAAAGAATCACCTACTCATGCCCTGTCTACACCATTGAACTCCCTTTTAATTGCTCATCTTAATATATGCAGCATAAACAATAAAGTAACAACTCCAAGCTCTAACTGGAATCTACTCCTTTGATATTCTCTGCTTAACCGAAACTTGGTTAAAACCTGTAACCAAAGACAATGAAATCATCCCACCTGGATATAATATCCTGAGACTAGACCGAGTATCCAAGAAAGGTGGTGGGGTTGCTATCCTATATAAATCTAGCTTACAATTAAGCACTCACAACTGTAAACCACCTATAGACTCCAATGCAGAAATTCTTATCTCCAAACTTCATCTTAACAATTCCAAATCCATCTATATTACCTGTATACATCTACCACCTGGTAACAACACTGCCACCATGGAAAACATACTTTGCTGGCTTTCCCAATACCTGCCCCAAGAAACCATAATCCTAGGCGACACAAACATTGACTGGAGCTGCTACTGCAGCAGCCTCCCCACAAACCATATTAACCTATATGGGTATTCCCAAACCATTACCTCCCCCACCAGAATAAATAAATCTAACAAGAAATCAAGCTTATTAGTCTGGATTCTCATAAACCATCATCCTCACATTTATGATTCAGGAACCCTCCCTGATGATTTAAGTGACCACTTTCTTACCTATATCATCAGACATAAAATCAACTCTCCCATTCCAATATCTGTCAAAAACATCAGATCTAAAAAGTACTTTAACCCTAAACTACTCCAAATGGAACTAAGAGCTCGCAACTGGTCTCCCTTACAAAAGTGTTTAGTGTTTCGCAGTTCCGCATTAAACAGAAGTAGCTCTGTTTTGCGATGTTTTGATTGGCCCGTATACCGGCATACGGGCCAATCAAAACATCGCAAAACAGAGCTACTTCTGTTTAATGCTGAACATCGCAGTTCCGCATTAAACAAAAGTAGCTCCATGTTTATCGATTTTTGATTGGCCCGTATACCGGTATACGGACCAATCAAAACATCGCAAAACAGAGCTACTTCTGTATAGAGATGATAGCCAGATAAACAGAAGTAGCTCTGTGTTTATTTATTTTTGATTGGCCCGGGCCAATCAAATAAAAAATAAACACAGAGCTACTTCTGTTTAATGCGAAACATCGCAGTTCTGCATTAAAGACGTGGAAGACCTTTTTTTTTTTTTTTAGTTCCTACCTGGCCAGTCGGAAATCTGGCAACTCTGAGCAAAACACAGTGGTTATGCCCCTGTACTAAGCCCGACTAGTTATGTATCTCTTAATACTTTGCTCTTCCTACCCCTTCTACTCATTAACTGTAATTCCTTCCTTTTAACCATAATACTATCTCCCTCTAGAACATCTTGATTGTACTAGCATGCTATGTTATGCCTGCATTCTGCACTGCTGAATTTACTGTGATAACCTGTAATATGCATTGTAAATATGATTTTTTTTTGTTTAATGTTTCCTTATTTGTTATCTTGTTCATTTCATTGCTCTATCTTGGAGCTTATCTCTCCGAGCCTCTACTGAAAATGGACATGTATCCAGTTAGACTAGCCTGGTCAACAAATGTAAAATAAATAATAAATAAATATGTAATAAAGTCTAGAAGATTTAAGATTTTTGTTTGGAAGTGTTTCCAGAGGTATTTTTATAGCCCAAGCAGACTCGAAAGACATTTTCCTCTGGCAGATTACAAATGCTGGAGATGTGATGGTGAAGAAATAAGTAACCGGGAACATATTTTGAGTGTGTATTGAGCCAGCAGATTTTAAAATTTTTCTGAAGACTACTCTGTCAAAAACACTGGAAGATAAAATTGGTGTAACTAAGAAAATTATTTTTGAGCTGTGATACAGGATCTGAATTGCCTAGACATACCAACAGTATTAGAAATAGTGAATACAGTAAAAGAGATAAAATAAATGGAAGTGTGATCTTTAGAAAATGATAGGAACAAATTTCATACTAAAATGGGAATTCTGGGAACAATACATACAGAATAATGTTTTGGAGGAGGATGGGTTTAAGTGAAGGCACAAACTGAATGAATTATGTAATGTTTGACTGACAATGACTGTACAAATTACTATATATGATGTATAATGTTTTCACCTGAAAATATGTCAAAGGCAATCATGCATTTACATAAATGAAACTTGTCACAAGTGATAATTCAATAAAAACGTTCTTTGTAAAAGAAAAAGAATGCAGGACAACGAAGAAAAAATGTTCGCTTATGCTTTCCCATCTACCTGTTAAAAAGAGAAATTTAAGAAATGGTTAGTGGGAATAACAGAAGAGTTAAAAGACGATAGAAATTTCTTCAGAAGTTATAGCTAATGAGTGGAATAAACTGAAAATGGGAGTTTAAAAATAGGGTAAAAATAAAACAGAAAGATACAGTCAAGAAGTAATAGGAATTATTTCTAAGGGCCAACAAAGATCAAAGTATTGCAGAATAATCTCGCAAAAACAAGAGGAGACACAACTGCAGAGTGCTAAAGAGAAAATGAGAGTATTTGAATAATATGCAGGAGTTTAGAAAGATTGCTGTTAAACTATTTTTTGATAACTGCAGAACACACAAACTTTTAGCACAAAGACTTGGGCAACAGAAAGTAGAAAGGATTAGTGCCAAACGTAGGGAGCCTATAACAAGAGAAAAATAAATCAGAGATCCTGCAGAGGTGTGAGAGACATTTTGGAAATTTTATGAAAATGTGTACAATGCAGAGAAATGTGGAACTCAAGAAAGAGCACAAATGAAAATATTTATGGAAGACTTTAATTATGTTAATGTAAGAGGCAGAAGGAGAAGGAGGGTCCCTAAAGGTCAAGAGAGAAGACGGTATAAAAACTATGACATATAACCCATCTGCAAGAAAATTTCCAGGAAGAGATTGTATTCCTGAAGAAGGAAGGAAGGAAGAAAGTTATAAAGATCTGAAAGAGTTTGTCTAAAAGTATTTTAAAAGAAAGGGAAGCACCGACATCTTGGTAGAAAGCAATAGTTGTCATATTACCCAACAACAGTAAAGGCAAGTCAGACTCCACTTCATACACACCCATTTCAATTTTAAACTATGATTATAATTTTTGTGTCTATACCAGTTAAAAGAATGGCAAAGGTGTTGTCAGAACTGATGAATATGGATCAATGTGGTTTTATGGAAGGAAGGCAAACATTTGACAACATCACTGTAACAATGATGACCCAAAGGGAAGCAGAATGCAAGAAAATACTGTTGGTTGTGGGTCTGGATGCACACAAATCCTGGGGAATGGAAGGGTCTGTCAAATACATTTCACAAGAAATATGGAAAAAGGCAAAAAATAATGGGCTGGTCAGGTAAAGATTTAAATATTTTTACAAACGTATAAAGTTGTTAAAATAATATTTTGTGTTAAGTGTGTATTAACTGAAGAATATGAAGCCTGAAACTTAAAGGTCTCTTTTAGTGACTTCAGACATCGATTTGCCAGAAAACCACAATTTTTACATGGAACAGACCAAAAGTAAGAAGTAAAAATCTAGACGACTGAGAAGTATGGACGACAGGGCAATCAAATTAAACAAATTAAACACATTCTGCAAGATCAAGGACAGCTGAGAAATAGCCACCTTTCAACCCTCCAAAAGACCTAGTAGCCTGCCTTTAACAAAAACAATATGCTTAACCATCAACATTTTCAGAGCTTTGACTTCGTGCATTGCTGACTTCTTGCTCTCTTCTGCCCAAGATCTACCTGATTTATTATCTAGGTAGATTCTGGGCAGGATGAGCAGGAGCCCAACAAATCGAATTGCCAGATCTGCAGGACTTCCTCCCTAGGGTGCGACCCTCGTTTCTCTTGTTGGGGAGCTTTTAGGGTATTTATCTGGTACTTATGTATTATCGCAACCAGATTTTCGTGTTAACACTGGTTGCTTCCTGTTGTTTAAACTACTACCAGAAAGTACCGAGAAGCACAGGAACCATGTTTTCTGTAAGATTTTGTGTGTTTAGGCAGGTGTATGACTTAAATATATGAGAAAGTAATGTTTCATTGCAGGTATCCACTTTAGCGCCACCATCTCATGTCACCATTTACAGTAATACTTAGTGGAACATTGTAAAAGTTTCCTTAAAAACACTGTTTGCACAGCTATGATGAATAAACAGTTTACGAGAAATTTGTGTAAACTCCTACGTACGGTTTCTGAAACTGGTGCTGGCTGCTATGTGAATTTAAGTTGTTATAAACAATTGTGTGTTTGTATAAAGCATATGTGTATGGCCATACTTCGTGCGGTGCTCGAACATTTGCATGGGCAGAAAATGCTGCCTTGCAATTTGACATTGCTTGTTAGCCATGTCTCTGAAACTGCTGTTGTCTGTAATGTCAGTTTCAGTGATTAGAAACCTTTTCTGTGTGTATGAAAACCATATGTATAGGCTGTAGTTCATGTACTGTTAAGTGCAACACTTTTATCAGCAGTACATGTTGCCTTGGAATATCACACCGGTTGTTAGCCATGTCGAGTGGAAGGGTACGAAGTAAGACATTTAAAGTCATTACCAATGCAGTGCATCTTTTTAAAGATCGCATAAAAGTATGTCTAAAACATAACCAAAGGTTTACCAATAATGCTTTCTGTGTGCCTGTCTTCTCCTTCGCAGCAGAATCCCTTTCACCAGCTGAAAGTAATGCAAGTGACAGATCGATAACACCCATTACAACAGCAGCGTGCGTGTGTAACGGACGTAAAACAGGAAGCGGTTTTCGGTACTTGCTCCTGTTCCTAAAAAAGTTATGGGACATTTCATGTCACTACTAAGGGGTTCCCCTGACACTTCGAAATGTTTCACGTGGTGCTATCTGTGCAGGTATGCGCGAATCACAACCGCAAAAATCTGGTTGCGATAATACGCAAGTACCATTTATTTATTTTATAGTAAAGAAACACTTCTCTTTGCAATAAAATACACCCAAAAGGCACTCCTTCAAAAGAAGTAAAAGCAGCTCCCTAGGCAGTCACCTAGTTGGACAATTCCTAAGACCAGTCCTGTGGGTGCTTGCTGGAGCTGGCACTGAGAAGGGAAGAGTGACAAGGCTCTGTCTGCTCTCCTTTTGTCTAAGAGGAGGGCATGGGTGGCATGCTTGTGGGAGGCAGATGGTTTGCTGTGGCCATTATGGAAAATGGGACTTTGAATGATAGCTAGGTTGGTTAACTGGGAGGTAAAGCCCTCCTAAGGATGGTGTCTGGTACACTGGTATATTCTTGTAGACCACACTTCACTGTACACCCAACCCACAAACTGTAATGCCTGCATACAGAGGAAAGGGCTGGAACAAAAAAAAAAAAAAAAAAAAAAAAAAAAAAAAAAAAAGTGTGTGGTGTGTGTGTGTGGGGGGGACAAACTCCCTTTACTACCAGCAGTGGGGGCTTCCAGACTCACCAATCTTCCATAGGGAAGCCCCACTGCTGCCAATGAGGGGGGAAGTGCTGTTGGGTAGAAGCACCATTAACAGTCCGACATATTCTTGGAAATTAAAGAACATACCCAATCAAGGGACTGATTCACTTTAAAACATACAAAACAACAATCTGCTTGGAAAGAATACTCTGTGAGCTTAAAATACTTACAAATGGGCTACACATACAACTGCTCATCTAGCTGTAGATACTCTAACTGATGTTTGACCATGTATATATGAATGACAGAAAAGAACACTAAATAGCAGAGTTTGGAGGGAACACAGTCAGGTTAACTTCTGTCACATCCTATAATTACAGACAACATTTAGCAATGAAGCTGAATAGTCTGATCCAGACAGACTGCTTGGTGGGGGAGAGTTCTTACCTGAATGGGCTGATGAATGATATGTTGCATAGTTGGCTGTGCAGCAGCTGCTCCTGGTATATGGGCAGATGCTGGTCGAAGTACTGTAGTCACTTTTGTATTAGACATCATAGCAGCAGCTGCAGCACCTGCAGAAAGCATAACAGTCCCATTAGCTAGCCATCTGTTTCCTTAGCTTCAAAGACATCTCACACAGCTAGTCCTTTCCATTAGAACAACTTTCAACTACAGTGTGCGCATCAAGTGCGCTGTTTGCTGCATACGTATCCCATACCATCCAACTTTCAATATTAACTTCAAATAATATGCATTAAATTAGGCTACCCTAAAGGAAGCCCAAGGCACCATACTCCTTAGTGGTTTCTTGCAAGAGTTCACTGACAGAAACAAAGGAAAAGACACGTTTCATGTCTTCCACAGTTCAATGGAGTTTCTGATTATACTTTTCAAATTCTAGCTCAAACTCAGCTTAAACATCATACAAAGTGCAAGTTATTCAGTTTAAGTCAAATATCTTGTGATCCTCACACCTGTCCCAACATTCAAAAATTTACAATTAATAACAATTAATAGTAGTTTAAGGCTAGATTCCAGAAGGTGCAGTTGTTTAATATCTGTGTTAAACAACCTGACAGAACTCTGTTGCTGAATAACAGTAATTCAAACATTTACAAACTTAGCTGTGCTTCTGTGGAGACGTTGGCACTGCTGCTGTACTGGGTATGTTGTACTAAAATTTATTCATTTAATTTAGTTCAAAGTGAATCTGCTGCAGCATTGGGCAGTTATTTTAGCTGCAATGATCATCGATGGAAAGTATTTTTAACAGCAGACAGAGGACACAGGATTCAGAAGCAGATCATTACTGTTGCTGAGTACCTTAAAGTGACTTGCAACACTTTTTAAGTGTTCTGGTTTTGCTTTGCACGTGTTGCGCTAGCAGTATTACCTACCACAGTGGTAACTATTGTGCGTTTTCCTTAGTGGAATTATTTATTTCCTAACTGAAATTGTCAAGATAGAGATTACAATGGCATTCTGAAACTTATTTCTGCACCCCCCCCCCCCCCCCAGCATGAGGTCTTGTTAGGGAAACAGTACTAGAGTAAGGCTGGAAATAAAAATGCATGACAGGATTGGCTTTTTTTTCACAGACTTGCTCTTATTTTTTCCTGGGCTTCAAATATGACAGGGTAAAAACAATATACATATGCCTTCACATTCAGTTTTGTAATCTAGTCACTCTACCACTGGGTTTTACACTAGATTTTCTTCTAGAAAAACGTTACACACAGGATAATTTAAATAATGTAAATGTCACTCTCTTGACTAAAAGCAAGTGTGTGTGTGTGTGTGTGTGTGTGTGTGATACTGCTTCTGTGAGGATTGTTACAGTATGCATTTCTGATTTTACATTCATAAATTGTGAACAGTATGGATTGGTTTGAAAATTAAATTCCTCCCCTACACAAAAAACAAAAACACTTCCAATATACATACTGCTGTGCTGCCACTCAAAATAACAAAAAGCAATAGTGCACCACCATAACAGTAGGCCCAATCACAAAATGTAGGTACTTCAGCCACCAGTTTTAAAAATATATGCATTTCACTTAGTAATCAAAGGCTCAGGAAACTCATAATACCCTAGAAGAACCTATATGATATAGGATTTTCAGAATGCCTGTCACTGTGATAAGGAGACGACTACACAGCCTCGTTAACATCACTAACACCTGAACTCTGTGCTGAACTCAAATAAGTGTGATCTTTCCAAGGATTCAGAATCACAACAACATGAATATCACTAGAAAAAAAAGTTATCAGAACTTCTTTCATGCACTGAACTGACAGCATTAGTGAAATCCCTTACACGACATCAAATGTCAGTGGACATTCCACAGAAAATTACATTGGGGTGCAGCAAGGCACAAATGAAAAATAGCAGAAATAAAAAGAGAAACATGATTGTAAACCATGAAGTTATTATTCAGAATTGCAGGATGTATAACGACAAAACAACCATGAAGGTAATAAAAGTGATAAATCACTTAAATAATTAATCATAACAGCAAATCACAAAACAAATACTGGGCAAACAGAATGAACACTAACTTCCGGTTTCAGTACCCAATTTCTTATAAGAATAATTTCTCATTTTACCATTACAACCTTTTAAAATTATCTTGTTTCTTTTCTTTTGGACTTCTGTAATTGTTCTTGGTTTGAGGACCTTGGCCTCCACTAAACTATCATGTGACAAGAGCAAGTCACTTTACCCGACCAGACCAAAAATCATGCACCACATCCACAGGACACAATCAACCTGTACTATAAAAAAGAACAAAAATGCTCAAATAAGAATTGAAAACTTTATACCTTACAGTCAAAACTTAGTCATACCACTGTATAGAACACAGAGAAGACTCCAATGTCATTTTGTCTCTTTTCGCATTTCTTTTCCAGTCTGTTTATATACCACTTCCTGGAAACTCTTCAAATAATCAAACATTTGTAATATTCAGCTGGCAGAAGTGATAGAAAAGTCCTCTTATCATTTCTTCCGGCATTAGTTTGGGTGAGGTCACAGAACAGCTGGGAGTAGGAATTTGCCCTTTCCCTGTTGTTGGCAATTTCAGAGTTTGTAATATATAATTAGCAGGGGGTATGTGATGGGTACAGGGTGGCTTGTCCCTCTGCAAAAAACATGAGCCCCCCCCCCCATTATTTCTGAGTTTTGATCCTTTTGGATCAATGTTTTGCCATTTGATGTTTTTACACTTCAATATTCCAGAATGCATTACATTGCCTCCACGGGTCCAACATCCTCTTGAGCCCACCTCAACGTAAGATCCAGCTCCCCTTTTTATATTCATATACTACTTTCAATTTTACTATTTTACATTCACAATCCTTAAATTTCCTTGGTAGTTGCTCTTTCACTCACTGAGGGATAGACAACAGTTGTAACCAATCCTCTCTCAATCACCCTTCTTTGCTATTATTCATCCTAGAGAAGCAAAAATTAGTGTCTTGCTTACAAAAGGTAATCTGCCTCTTTATACACTTTTGTTGCTCACTCCTTACCTTTTTTTTTTTTTTTTTAAATAACACACTCAGCCCTCAGACACCTGCAAACAAATCAAGTTTACATCTATGTCAAAGCCATGTCTATGCTTAACTCTCCATTTTAATATAGAGATTCTGCAACCTATCCTAACCTTTCCTTTCACTTCACTCTGCAGCACTCCTACATTATCACCCATATCATCACCTTATTCAAAAACATGTGCAGTGAACTTGAGTATTTTCTGACACAAATGAGTATGTGTCTGCAGAAACCTGAATTGTAAAAATTCAGATCATCACACTATGGGAATGCTCCTCTTAAAGACACTTTGAATACTGATGCTCCAACTACATAACATTGGGAACAAAAGGATCATTTCCAAATGCGAATATAAAGGTTTTCATCTTATTACAGATTCTGGCAACCCTTCATATTCCTATTCAGTCTGCAGCTGTCCTATACCAATATCAAATTTAGCTACATGAGTCATGAGACTATGGTGATTTATGTAGTACTCTTTATGCATGGCTATAGTTCCTTGACAAATAGAATGATGACAATGTCCAATAACGAATATTCCTCAAGCCATTAACTTCTGAAAAAGTCTTCAATGTTAATCATGCTTTACTTTCTTACATTTACAGACAGCATTATGATAGGAATTAGTAGCAACACAACCAAAGACAAGCAAGTAAAATAACAAGCTGAATAACATTTGTATAAACTCAAACATGTAGACAAACAGAACTATGCACTGTACAACAAATACTTTGGCTACCAAGTACTAGCAATCCAGATATACTGTACTTTGACTGGGCATGTTTTATCCCAGACAGTAAATTTGTTATACGGTTATGTGACTTAATGGATAAAGCCTCCACATTACAGCTACCTGGTTCACTTTTGCATAATGGGAACAGATGTACCTGTACAGTTTTCTCAAGTGCACTATGGTTGCTGTCTGGACACAGCACCCATCTCACAAATGCTGGGGTTCAGTCTCAAATTCATGTCAGTACAAATTTAAATATCAAGACTGCTTTTGCCATATGATCAAAAGGTCCAGACAGACAATTTCCAATTCGCAGTTCTAAGGTTGAATGATGAACTCCAGATTAACAAGCCAATATAGGCATAATGACATTAACCACAGCTCCAAGACAGTACAAGTAAAAACAGTGTTCTTATGGGGTGTGACTAAATGGATACAAGGCCCAGTTCACAGTTTCTGGGTTAAAAAGTACACTAGTTAGCTATCCCAACACACAAATGCAAACATGCATTTCCTGCACACACGAGCATAGCTACGGCACAAACAATCCCATGCAGATGTGCACATAGCTATGCCAACACACATGCATTCATGTGCACACAACTACCACAACACAGACATGCACATATAAGCAATTGCACACACTTGCACGCATAGAAAGGAGGTGGTTGAACACCTAAGAGTTTTAAGTATGGCAGCAGGCTTTGCACATCTTACTTCTATACTGCACAAGAATTTTAAGAACATGTGCTCTGTATGTTCCAATATACAATTTAAGAAATTATCACTTACGTGAAAAAATCAGACGGTTGCAGCAGCAGTAACAGACAGCTGATAAATAAGAAAAATGACAGCACCATTTTGGTTTTTGCAGATTTGGTGGTGGGCCTGCTACAACAGATTTGAGGCTGGACTGCAGTTTTGGGGCACTACAATGGACAAGAATTTTTTGAGAAAGGATTCAGACTTCCACACAACTTACAAATGCACTTAATGGCTCTACAATGAGCCTTCTCTTGCCTATAACCAAAGTACTTGCACTGGGTGTTGTGTTAGACTACTTACTACACATGCCACTCTGGAAATCATGGTGTTTTCAAATAAATGTTATTTCTCTATTTTTTTTTTAATTTTGAGTATTATTGCACCTTAATTTTTACTCATTTATTTTTTTATTTTACGCTTCCAGTTTCTCAGATGAAACCTTCAAAAGTTTATTTGGCTCTACAGATATCCAATACTTTTCAGATCCAATGCTCTTAAAAGTCTGCCCTTCACTTTATTATTGATACCATACGCAATTCTCACTTATAAATAAATTGTGCAAACCCATACTGTGTTTCAACTCAGTCAAATAAGTATCCAGCAACTCGTGAATCTCTTGACTTTCCAGTGAAAAATATATCCTATATCTATGGAAGATTTTTCCTAGGCTCGCAATATTTATAGGTTATTTTTATTTAAAATGTGTTGACAAGGGTACAGCACTGATACAAGCAGACCACTTACAGGCTAACCCACCAGGAATTACTGACCCAGGAGTTCAAAATAGGTGAGGCCACCTGTATCAAGAGGCCAGTCAACAGTGGAGTCCCCCAGGGCTCAGTATTGGGCACACTCCTTTTTGGCATCTATTTATCTGAAATGGAAGCAAATGCTGAAGGTTTATGGCAGACTAAGTTTGCAGATTATTGCAAGCTGGGGGTTATCATCAACTCTCATGCAAACACTAGCATCCTTCAAGAAGGTCTGTCTCGGACTAATAAATGATGCCAAAGCCATAGTCTTAAATACAATGCTAAGAAATGCATAACTGTACCCTATGTGAAATCAACCATCCTGGCTAATCACCATGTTGATAATACACCACTAAGAGTCGACCCAGTGGTCAGGGATCTGGGTATGCACGTAGACAGTAACATCTTCATCCGCCATGTGGACACAGTGGTGAGGAAATCCTTTTATGTTCCACAACTTATATAAGGCATGTCATCAAGGTCCAAAGAGGTCATTACCCACTGTACTCCACCTTTATCAGACCAGTCACAGAGTACCCCTTTGGTATGTATCTGACCAGGCATATGCAGCAACTACAGCAACCTGAAATGTTTCTTACAAAAAGAATACATGATGCAACAAACCTGCCTTATGCAGAGTGCCTTAAAGCCTTTTCCCTCTACTCACTCTCCTATAGATTTCTGAGGAGTAATCTATGCCTGGCTTACAAGGCATCCGCAAATCCCACACTTATGAATCTCCTACATATTCTAAGTCAAACAGTACCAGAAATACAAGGTCTAGGGACCTGGATTTTGTCTGGGACATAAACAGAACATGCTGGAGAGACAGATGTGTCCCAGAGACTGCCTCCCCTATGGAACAGGCTTCCCATCCATGTGAAGCGGAGTTTGTGTATTACCCAGTTTAAGCATAATCTAGACAAGTAGATGGGAAATAGGAAATTTACACTGGGCCTTGCACCCATGTCCGTTATGGAAATAGACAGCTTATAAATGTCTGGCCGTGAATATCCTTTTTGGATGCAGGACATCATCATTCTTTCGGAGAAACCTGCCTAGGCTTAGAAAGGCCCCTTGGGTTGTTAGCCTAGTAACAGTCTATGAATCTATGCTGCAGAATAAGGGAAGTAATATCATATGAATGTGATTTCTTGATATTTACAATGTAACCATCAAAAAGTTTATTAAGATGGCTGATAAACCAGTTATTTGTAGAAACAAAAAAAGAGGTAACTGTGATAATTAAAAGACAAAAAATAAATGATCTGTAGGATTACTTTACATAATTCACAAGCAAACATGTAACACTTTGCAAATATTGAGGAAAAGAAGATGAATAAGACTTTACAGCAGAGAAGGAGAAATGAGGAAGGAATGGGAGAAGAGGGGAGGGGGCAGAAAGAAAATAGGATGCGGAAAAATAGATGTAGAAGAGAAAGAGCAAGGAGGGTGAGGTGACAGCAGTAATGGACACAGTACAGTATGAAGACAGGGAGAGGGGGACGTTACATTATCTTACACTGATGAGATAGTTGTGCAGTCTTATTTTGAGCTGGTTTCAGAAAATGGGAAAGAGAAGATGCTCTTAGTTCATGGCAACAGAGATTCCTAGAGTTTGGGGTCCATCATAGAGAAAGTGTGCTTGAAGAATTGTAATGTGCCCTGAAATTTTATTCCCAGTGCTGCTAACTGATCACTTGCCCCCACCCCATTCAGTCTGAAAATGTTAAATATTTTTACTGTTTCCCTGCCAGTAACATGAAGTAACATTATACACTAGAATTGTTCCGGCTTCTATGCCATTTCACTTACAATTACATACAATGCAAATGTTTAAATAAAGTTATGTACTTACCATAAAGACAGATCTGTGTTGTCTTCTTCAGTCAGTTTCTGCTCGAGGGCAACAGGATCAAGAGCCAGGCTTTTCAGAATCTTCAGTCCAAGATCTCTGCCTCCTTTACTTATAACAACTTAAGCGGACAACCTCTCCTCAGAGTTCACCACATTACATCTCACTGGAATGTAACAAGCTCAAATGGACCCTCATTTAGGCTTCAAGGCCAGCAAGGGATTTTTAGGAATCTTTGGGAGTGATCAAAAAGGGAATTATACAACCTCTGGACACAACTCTCAACATGCATGCATCTGATTTGATGGCATCCCAAACTTTTGAGTGGAGAATCAGGCCATACCCAACTGCCTTCAGAGTGCAAAAGTCTTGCAATACTGGAGGGGCCTCCCCAGAAAAAACCCCATTGAAGTCCTGGTTCTGCAAACCACTCCTGCCTCATAGGCAGCATCCTTGTGGTGGTGGGGGATCTTCACCAGGAGTATCCCAGAGTGGTTACTGCAATTTATGGGAAAAAAATGCTTTCCACCTTTCTGGTTCCAACAGAAGGACCACGGAGGGGTAGCAAAGCAAACTACTAGTAAACAGGGTATTCCTGTCCTGATCATTCCTAGTCAGTCGCTCTTTGAGCTTTGGGCCAAATAAGTACTTCTTTCAATGGTTGTTCCTAACAAAAGATGCTTTGAAGCAGTCTGCAAAATTGCACAGATGCACTCAGGCATGACGGCACATGGCAATGCTGGTGCCTGCCTAATGGGACGTTCCATCAGCCGCACTGGACAAAAGCTTCATGGAGACGTTGGATATGACCTGCATAGTACAGAACTGAGCCTCCAGAGTCTTTTGCACCTTTAGAGGCTGCTGAGTTTTAAACACCTTTGATACTTCAGTAACAAGGTCTCTCTGAAGCCTAGTCAAACTGTAAAGATAATTCAGGGCATGCAGAGCAAAGGTGGCTGAAACATATGTACACTTTGGCATGTTGTCCAAGGTCCAACACTCCCAGCTGTGCAGACAGACCAAAGAACTCTCTTCAGAGATGTCATTTTTGGTGGTATCTGCATTCGTAAAAGTTCCCATGGAACAACCCTTGCTCCAGTGAGGTCTGTCCACAGGAAGGGCAAAACTTTTGTCCCGTTTCCTACGGATCAGCTCCGTCACATTGGATTTTCTCCAAGCCATCCAAGACACCAGGTCTATAAGCATGTCTAGAGGAGGGAACCAGCCAGTATGTGAATGGGCCCACATCGAAGGTCTCCAGAAACATTGACTTCCCTGGGAAAGGGGCCTCAATGGTCCATCCCCCACACTGTTTCAACAACTCAAGCAAATCATCAAATGAGGTGCCACCATGGGGAACTTTGGGAGAGCCCTCCTCTTCACAGAAGTCAGTGTCCTCTGTGATGGATTCCACGACAGAACCAAAGTGCTTCCTCTTGCTCTTACCATGGACTTCCCTAGGTGGGGGAAGCGGGATACATGGAAGGAACAGGGGGGCCCTGAATACAGGGAAACCTGGGGACCCAAAGAAGCAGGCTGTCCTGAAGACAACTGATGTGGATCCAGAGGCAGAGAGATGGAAAGGTACGGACAGATCTGATGCAACTGCTGAAACATCTTTATACAAAGAGGAGAGATCTCCTTCACAAAGACAGCCAAAACTGAAGCCACGCCCAGTGCTCCAAGATTTGAGAAACCGAGCAAGGCACCAGTCCCCAGTTTCAATTCAATCTGCTCAAATGTCAAGATCTAAACCAAACTTTCAAGAGCAGAAGCACAGAAGAGCAAGGACAACTCAGACTCAAAAGTCAGCCCTGACCTTGGAGCACCATCCCCAAATGTTCCTCTCCAAGACACTCCTGGGTCTGACAGAGTCAGAGTCTGGAATGCCAAAGATGGAGGTGGTACCTGAAGCAGCCAAGTAGTTGGTGCCATCAAGGGCAGCATAGCTGAACCCATAAAACCCCAGAGCTGAAAGAAGCAGGGGAGGAATAACAGCACTAGCAGCCAAGACCAGGATTCAGACACAAGTAGGCTGGATGAAACCTAGTTGCATTTGGGCCTGCAAAAAGGATTACATTAATTGTTCCAGATCTGATGGCTTGACGCTTCACACTGACCTGGTACAGCTAGATGAAGAAGCCACAGACAGTGGTCTGGATGACCATTTAGTGGTCAAGATTGGACCCGAGGAGGAGAGGGGGATGGCCCTACAGAAAACTCCACAGGAATGCTAGGGCAGAAGGGAGATTGTAGTCTACCCGAAGCAGAAGTGTCTTTAACCAAAAAAAGGGTTGGGTATGCTCAGGGTAGATGAGTTAGAAGGGTACCACCAACAGCTCTGGAGACTGGGACCAAATTGGCACCAAAAGACCCAAAAAGTGTTCACAGCCTGAGGAACCGAAGGGTGGTACATGTTCGGCTCCTGCTGCATCTCAGTAGATAAACAGGATTGCTTGCAATCTGCTCACTCTTTCCCACAGGACTTGAACTCCTCATCCCTTGATCTGTCCTCTCAATTTTTAGTCTTCTTGCTAGGGAAGGGAAGAGCAGGAAGTAACATGGCCCTAAGCATGCCCTTCACTACAAGTTTTGCCCATCTTTCGAGGGCATGAGCACCAAAAACTGCACACGCTTGGCATTCCATCTAAAATGGGCAGTGCCAGGGCAATAAACACATTTATCAAGGGCATTCTGTGGAGGCAGGATATGCTCATGAGCCACACTTTTTGAACCCACAAGCCTTTTCCATGATCTTGGAAATAAACTCAATACAATAAAGCTACAAGAGGAAAACCTACAGATTACCAACCTACATAATAACTAGGGGAAAAAAAACACACATTTGTGAAGGAGATCTCTCCTCTATACATCTAAACATCTAATTAATACAATGTTTTAAACTACTGAAAATAAGTAAACAGCAAGCTAAAGGACTAAGCCGAAGTTAAAGGTGTAAACTCCAAAGCAGAAACACTACAGAACAGTGAAAACTTCCACAACTACACTTATCCTAAAACACTATACCTAACCTAAATCTAGAGAGACTTCTACAAGGGTAGATAAAAAACACAACTTTTTGAAATAATATCCAAACAAGGATACAAGATGACATAGCTCTCTTGAACATAACTCTAACATGACAGCAACAAATATGACCTGGAGAGGGTTGTCAGAGTAGGGTATTCTGGATAGAGGAGGCTTAGCGTTTGGACTGCAGAGTCTGAAAAAGCCAGTGCCTGGCCCAATAACCTTCAGGGTGAGACTGGACAGAAGACACTGAATCAATATTCCACATCTTTCCAACAAGTAACCATGCAGCTTCAGACATGCCTATGTGGTTGAAGTGAAGATATTTTGAGACAAAAAGAATAGTTGTAGCACATGGCATGCAACCCAACTACTAGCAAGTCTCTGAAAGGTCACCATTAGTATATCCTTACTAGGGTCCACTTTACTGATGTTAACTACAATGTTCACAGTCTACAGTGAACAGACTTACAGCTGCCTGGCAGAATACTGCAGTATACTTAACAGGCAATGAATTTACTTGAAATTTTATTGCAGGGAAGTTGCACCCTCATGTACTCTATCAATGTGAGGATTCTGCTGTCATAGTCCTAATCATCAAAATTGCCTCTGAGGTTACACCAAACAGGCAGAAGGGATATATTTTTCATCAACGTGGTATCTCAGAGGTGAGATACTTAAAGACTGGATATGTGTAGGGACACAGCATCCCCTCAAAACCACTGTAAACAGCCATCCATCCAGCCATGCATCCATTCAATCAGCCATCCATCCATCAAGCCATCCATCCAGTCATTCATCCATCCAGCTGCTACTCCCACCAGCCAGCTAGCCACTCCAGCAGCCATCCGTCATACCCATAACAGCATCTCCTTCACCACTCTGGTGGTGATGTCATGGTAGAGGGTGTGGCCAGTGTCACATCGGCCACACCCCCATGTCCCACTTTGGCACGCTTAAAAGGTGGCAACCCTACTCCAAGTGGCCCTCTTTCTAGGGAAGGAACTAAATGCTCTAAGATGCCGTCTTCCATGCCAGGTTTAGCAGCCAGTGGCCTTTGTGATAAGTCCCCAAATAGAGACAAATCTAGAGAATTGCCTCCCAAACAGGCACTCCTGCAACTACCAGACATGAAAGCCTACCCTCCTTGGGGAGGTGGCAAGTACAACAGAGTAAACCAACACCACCTGACACATTGCACATGGTAGTTTTCTTTCCTAGAAAACTTGGTTAGTCAAGAATTTGTTGGAGTGGGTGAACACAATGTGGAGCCCCATAACAGATGTTAATGCCTATTTTCTCCTTTGCAGATCCTCAGTCAGACCCTGGGAGGCTTGCCAAAGGAGTAACGGGACTCACCAATGATGAGAACATCTAAGATGGCATGCCTAAGTTCATCCTTAAAGGAGGACAGTCTACTTTACATGCATCTGATGTGAGACAGCTACCTTATCTAATCTGCCCTTTAAGTGCATATACCATCCTACCTTCACTCAATACCTAGCTTCTCCTCATCCCTTTTCCACCCATCTCATGTCCTTTGAATGCATCTGTGACCATTTTTGGCAGTCCATTCCACTCATCCCAAACACAGTCTGTCAAGACATACTTTTGCAGATCCAGGAAGTAAACAGTCCCTACAATACGAGGTCTGTGCCACCTTTTATCCAATGTCACTCCCTGTTTGGGATAACCACTTCACATCTTCCTGGCACAAGTTTGTGCACACAAATCACATCCCTCCCATCTCTTCTAGTCTCTAAAGTTAAGAGCTCCAGCTCATCTTCATTCTGATTATATTCCTTTCTCATTACCCCATGCGCTAAGACCTGAAATATAATTCCCTGCTGTTTATCCAAAACCGCATACGTTATTGATTACAGCAGAAGTATATTTTAAGTCTACCTCAAAGACATTTACTACAGACATCCCAGAACTCTATTTGTTACTACCACAGCCCTTTTACTCTGATCCTAATGGTCCAACTTCAGGTGCAATAAATACTGTGATGGTCTTTTCCTGTTCTGTCACCATCACTTAGTTCAACTTCAGTTAATTGTACAACTTAAGCCCTAAGCTCTTTTACAAAGTAAGCAGTAAAGCATAGAAGTATACAAACAGCATGGTAATAAAAAGAAAAACTATTACAGATATGAAGTACTATTAAAATTGTGAGAACTCAGAGTAAATAATGAGATACAATGATCAAGAGTAACTGTAAATTAAATGTCAGCACTGAAAACTGCTATAAAACTCCACAAACTCCAGTGTAATAAAACACAGGAAGTCACTAATGCAAATAAAGTGATCCACGCCCACAAAGAAAAGAAGGAGCAACGAAATAGCATAGGTTCCTTGTAAAAAGCGAGGCAAGCTACATTCAAGTCAAATGAAACATCCTGCAACAAAACTGCAATAAGGTAGCATAATGGGTTATTCAGCTTAATAGTTAAGTCACAGTACCTTGCAGATTCAATGCAGTGACCCCTGCAAAGCCAGTTTCCCTGTAAGGAATTTCCCTCCACAAGAATATGCATTTGTACTAAAATCCAGTTCTCATGTCACTAATTAACATGCTTTTCTTTTGAGTATTCTTACTAGTAAGTTTTTGTACTAGGAGGCCACTTACTGAAGTGACTTTTACTTGTCTCTCTTCACAGAATGGCCTCTTCCACCACTATCATTGTTACATGCCACTACCATTACTTCCTTGTACCCTAATTTTGGATTACTTAAACTTCTCATTCTTTCATGCCAGTCATATTCCCTCCCCTTAAAAGACTAACCAGATCCCTACTGATTCTTGGCAGGATATTTCTAATACCCTTTGGTATACAAGTTCCCTGTAACCAACACTATTTTGGCTCGAGTCTATATCCTTACTGACATACTCTAGGCAGTGGTTTGTGTGGTCATCCTAGTTTGTTTTCTAGTTTTTTTTTTTTTTTTTTAAAGAAACATCTTTATTAAATTATCACATATGACACAGGCAATCTTACATTTATATAAATGAAAACAAACAATACAGACACAACTTCATTCGCAAACATTATACATTGCAAACCTTGTTGACACAACTGTAGCTGCAAAGATTATACATCACTTATATCCAGTCATTATCAGTCAAACATTAGATAGCTCAATCAAAACCCTGCCTTCTTTTAAACCTCGTTCCTCCCATGCATGTATTGATCCCACAATTCCAATTTTCTTCCTATGTAATTTGGTCCTATACCCTTTTCTAAATATCCCATTCAGTTGTTTTATCTTTGTTACTATCTTTGCTACTTCTAGTAAAGTTGGTTTAGGTTTTGAATTCCATTCTCTAATAATTGATTTTGGGCAGTCACCATAATTAGACTCAGCAAGGCCTTACTATGTTCGCTCAAAAAAAATAATTTCCTTAGTTACATCAATCTGATCACCCAGTATCTCTGACACATACGTTTGCAGGGAATCTTTAAAGTCTGTGAATTCATTACCCTCCCAGAAAAAAATGTTCCCAGTTACCTTTTCTTCCCCATCACACCTCCAACATTTGTTACTTGAGGTATAAAAATACCTATGTGACCACTTTCAAGCAAAGATTCTAAACCTTCTAGACTTGGTTTCATATTTGGGAAACATGCATATTATCCCCCCATTGTTTTTTTTTTTGTTTTTTTTTTTGTGAATAGCTTATTTACTCTCTCCCCTAAATCCTTTTTAGTTATCATGCAATATTTTATATGTTCTAATAATCATTCCTTTCTTAACAGCAACTTCTGCTCTAGATTCTACTAAAATCTCTACCAGTGCTGGTCTTTCATTTAGGACCCCCCATTTCTTTCTCTCTGCCTACACTCAGATATCAATCCTCGATAGGGAAGGCGATCTCTAACCTTCAGTCCACATAATTTCTTTACATCTTCCCATTCTGTTTTCTCCAATAAATTCCAGCCCGCCTCTTGCCCATTTCCTCCATCCCTAATTGCAGTCACCCCTATTGGCAGAATCTTTGTCCATTCCCATGTTGCCTTAGTTCTTAGAATACTTTCTGCTACTTTATGAATATAATATTCTGCATGATTATTGTTCTCCCTGAAGGTCTGCATCCAAGATCCCATTCTCTCCTTGCTTCCAGAGCTTCATCCCCGTTTCATCATCATCTCTTTCCACTCTGAATTATAATTTTCTGCTTGTGCTATATATAGGAGCATTAATTGCATTGCTCTGAAATACCCCTTCAAAATCAGGTAATCCCAGTCCGCTTTGTTCTACTGGAAGAATATGCTTATCCCACATGACTCTTGCAATCTTCCCCTCACAGATATAATCCTTCAGCTCTTTATTAATTGCTATCCACAACTTCTCTGGTTGATAAAAATATGCATGACCTGTATACAAGACTAAAGGGACTAAACATTTTAACTGCTTGTA
Organism: Protopterus annectens; assembly: GCF_019279795.1. Taxonomy (NCBI): domain Eukaryota; kingdom Metazoa; phylum Chordata; order Ceratodontiformes; family Protopteridae; genus Protopterus; species Protopterus annectens. The sequence continues at coordinate 812,276,407 of NC_056734.1, forward strand.
TCTTACTATCGATACCCATATAAAAGAGCTTCCATTTTCTTAGTTTCTGTATTAATCTTTGCTAAGTGTCTTCCCATGGATCTATTTTGGAAGCTTGAAGTTTCAAAACTTTGAACTTCATATGGTCGAGACCATCAGTTCGAAGTTTTGAAAATTCAAATAGTTTAAATGGAGACAGCCGAACAGCGAGGAATGGGAAATTTACCATTATCTTCACTGTAGCGTGATTTCGGTGTTGGTATATTTAATTAGCGGGGGGGGGGGGTGCAGGGGGGGGGGCTTTCTCTCCTGCATAAATGTACAAAAAAATGTTGTTTATTTTTTTTATTGAAGTTTCGAACTTTCAAAACTTCGATGCTATGGTCTCAACCATATGAAGTTCAAAGCTTTGAAGGTTCGAGCTTCCAAAGTAGATCCCTTTCCACATACCCTTAGCTGCCACACCAGAATAATTTTTAATCTATACTCCTAAATACTTCATTTTATCATGCTCCCATAAATATGGATATTGCCAAACCAATTCTTGTGTGTACATAATTTACCGCTATTGACTTTGTTTTAGCTTCATTAAATTTATATCCTGAAAAGATCTGAAACCATCGCAATATGTTCCACAGCACTGTAATATCCCTTTCTGACTTTGTCAGATATAAAATAATATCATCTGCAAAAACAGCCTCTGCAAAAACAGCCAGCTTTTCTTGACTACCATACCAATTATATTCTTGAATTTCAGAGTCTCCTATTTTTTTTGCCAGTGGTTCTAAATATAATGCAAATAAAGGGGAGAGAGAACACACCTGTCTGGTTCCTCTGCTCATGCAGAAATGATCAGAAAGGACCACACACACACACACACACACACACACACACACACACACACACACACACACACACACACACACACTTCGCTTCTGATCTGTCATATATCCTCCTAATCAACCTTATGATTTTATCAGGGAATGCAAATGCTTCCACTGCTCTGCTCATAAGTCCCAACTTACTCTGTCATATGCTTTCTCTGCATCAAGACTCCCCGGCAACATCAAGACCTACCAACAACATTGGTGTTTTCATACATTCTGCTTCCCTCTGGATCATCAACGTTCTGTTAATGTTGTCAAATGTTTGCCTCTCCTCCACATAACCACATTAATCCATATTTATCAATTTTGGCATCACTTTTCTCATTCTTTTAGCCATTATAGACAAACACTTTATAATCATGGTTTAGTACTGAAATGGGCCTGTATGAAGCCGGATCAGATGGATCTGTACCCTCTTTAGGTATTACAGCTACCACTGCTTTCTTGCAGGATGTTGGTATTTCTCCTCTTACAATACTACTAAACATAGCTGTCCAGATCTTTACCATTTTTCCCTCCTAGCATCCAAACTTCGACAGGAATACCATCTATTCCTAGGGACTTTCCTGTATATCGGTTATACATCATCATTTTTACCTCATGTTCTTCTATCCTGTTAGTAATAGAGCCTTGTCCACCTCTAACCTTGGCATATTTAATTCTTCCATAAACATTTCCATTTGTACCTTTTCTTGACTTTCATTTCTAACACTTCTACAGTATCCAATACCTCTACAGGATCTCGTTACCTTCCTTGTTATAGACTCCCTAAGCCTGGCGACTGCCCTTTCTACTTTCGGTTGCCGGAGTTATGCTAAACTGGTCTTGTCTAGTATCACATTCCTTTATTTCTTCAGGAGAGTCCCACTTCCCAGAGCTACTTTTCCTTCTTTTATTAACTAGTTTTAAAAATGTTTCATCCCTCTCCCCATTTTCTGGGTCACAATCTGTTTGGAAAGTCTGTGCTGTTCATTGCCTCAAATCTTCTTTATTATTTTCAGAACACTGTATAAATGACCAAGTTTGCAGCTGGTATACCAACAACGTGATCCACTAAAAAGGAAGAATCTCCTTCTTGTTGGTAAATTCTATCCCCATACTCTAATTCCACAAAATTGAAATTCACCTGCATGCTAGACTCCACACTTGTGTTTTGCATTCCGACTAACTTTTACCATTCAAACAAGTATTTGCACTTGTATAGTTCTCATTGCCTTTGATGACATTGCTGTCCTCAGTCAACATTTTGCAAGTCCTGCACTGCTTTAAGTACCCTCTCTCCACTAGGTCCACACAAAAGAATTTATCCAAATTATCTATATAAAGTACAGTTGTGTAAAATCTTACCAAAACAATGGATGTTCTTCTCTGTTGCAGTATTCACTACAATAGTGATCCCCTGCCACATGCGGCTCAATATCTGGTCAGTATACCAAAGTTTTAGGTAGCTTTAAGGTACGCTGTATGTCACAAGTATGCTTCACGCATAGGGCATAAAGGTGACATCCAGATGTACCATCCTCAGAACTGGCAGCCCCAGTAGGAACACCAGTCCAAGTAAAAGAGAGACAGTTGGTATATACAGAAGAGAAAAGGACCAGGGAGTGGAGGGAGTGAATACTGCAACAGTGAATAGAAGGACATCTAGCATTATGGCAAGATTTTACACAACTGTACTATGTCCTTCCATTTCACTGTTGCAGTTTTCATTACAACAGGGAGAGTGCCAAAGTTCAGGAAGAAGAAAGGGAGGAGGAAGGACAGCACAGCTCTCTAGGATGCCATGAAGGACGGCCCTAGCAAAACCAGCTCTAGCTGTGGAAATCCCGTCCAAGTTTTAGTGCTTGGTAAATGTACACACAGAAGTCCGGGTAGCTGCCTCAAGAATAGAATTAGTATCCCAACCTTTGTAAAAAGTACCAGAAGAACTCGCAGCTCTAGTAGAATGAGGCTTAACAGAAGGAAGACTCCTACCATGAAAAGGATAACAAAAAGAAATGGCTTTAGACACACAAGAAGAAACAGTTTGCTTGGACACAGCCAATCCCAACGATCAAGGATGAAAGGAAATAAAACAGCTGATCAGATTTATGAAGAGTCTAAGTCTTATCCAAATAAAATCTGAGTTGCCTATGCACATCCAACGCATGCAGCACCTTCTCACTGGCAGACTGCAGAGAAGAGAAAAAAGTGGGCAAATGAATAGACTGATTAAGGGACAACTTATACAATACATCGGGCTTAAAAGAAGGATTAGTAAACAAGGGCATTCTGTCCTTATGAAACACCAAAAGGACAATCCATAAGGGCTTGAAGCTCAGACACCCGCCTGGCAGAAGTAAGGGCTAACAAATGTACAATCTTCCAAAAGCAATGCTGTAAAGAAGCTGAAGCTGCAGGCTCCAAGGAGCCAGAGTCAATTTTTCCAAAACAAAATTAAGATACCAGGGAGGAAGAAGAAGCTTCCTGGGAGGCCTGATTAAAACATCTAAAGAAATAAATGTGTATAGGTGTGTGTATAGCATATTGAAAATTTCCATAAATCAATTGCATCCACACATATAAATACTCTAAGAGGCCTTAATCAATGTGTAATATGAAACACACTATATATTATGTAAAACAATTACATCCACATACATATTGTTTTGAATATGTTGAATTTGAATATTGTTTTGCAATACGAATATTCAGACTTTCATAATTATATAACCACAAACAAATGACACGTAGATTGCTTAATTTCCCATTCATGCTTCTATTTCCCTTGGCTAACACCATCCATGGCTGAACCACTTTATTTTCACCAAGATCATTACCACTGAACCTCTACTGCTGAGAGTTAGTACTATGTGAATAACTTCAATACATTTCCTGAAGCCATCCCTTTTCTACATCATATTGTTTTTTTATTGCTAAAAAGTATATATTGTTCACCCCCCCCCCACACTCTTACCTCATTTGTCCTTGATGTGTACTTCTGTATCATGTCACTAAGTTTTTAATTCAGTCCTGCACCAGTAGAACCCTCACACCGACATTACATATGCAGGCAATATAGGTATAGGTTCATGGGTTGTTACTAGGCTAACTACTAGGGTTGGGAGGGTGGCCTAATGGTTAAGGTGTTTACCTTACAAACACAAGGTGCAGGGTTTGAGTCTCACAAGGGATAATTGGCTAGGCTTAAAATGGCTCACAAGAGCAGTTAGCTTAGTACTTATCTATGAACCTATGAACTACCACTAGGGCCCTTACAAGCCTAACTGCACACCCCAAACCATATAGGCTTAGAGTATCACGGGGATCTATAAAGAGAGGGATGCATGTTATAAGGGAGGTAACTAAGGTCTTTGTGCAGAGAGGTGGTGTCAAGGATAATGCTTTCTTACTGATGGCCTCTGACAACCCACATACTAATCATATCTCACAAGCACAAAAAATATCACTAAAGCAAGTCATTTCATACTACTTCCTAGTTACCATCCTTAACATTCAGAAAACCCACAAAATGTGTAATACTAAAAGCCATGCAAGCCATGCTATAAATACATGCTGCTCATTATATAACGGACTTGATACAGGTAACCAGCAATATTTTTAAAACTTAATATTGAAAACTAGAAGTGATTTTCAGAAAAAATAACTTTTTCCTGGAAAACTTTGCAAGCTTAACTCTTTAGGTATGGAACTCATGTTACAAGCCAGTTAACTATACCAGATACAGTGAGCGGAGTCAGACAAAAGAAAACATAAGCATAACAGCTCCAACACAAGGTTAGCTATGAGCTAAATAAATGACAAAGGAAGGACAGCGGGTATACAAGAGCACCAGCATGTGACTACAGACCAAGAACCAGCAGATCACCCCCTATAGGAGAGATTACTAATCAAGCAATGGCAACACAGAAGGTGATGTTAAAGTTAGAAGTGGTAAAGACCATTCTGCTTTTTCAATGTTTTTGCCAGATATGCTGTCTTAACTCAGCCAGCATACAGATCAGTTTGTGCCTCTACATGTCCTGAGTTACCCATCTTAAGATCTAAGCCTCTGGGACAAAAAAAAAAAAAAAAAAAAAAAAAGACATCCGACTGTTTTTTATGATCAATTTCTAAGAAGATCCTACCTCCTTAACCTAGTGAACATCTTTGTAAAAGTCACTAAGGCACCAGATAAGGGCAAAATGATACAAACAGCTCATCTTGACCTGGCCAAGGCCTTCAATACCATTCCGCACTCCAGGATTATAGACAAACTAGTGAAACTAAATGAACACCCTTATATAAAAACCTTTGGGCAGTGAAGTAGCTTAAACAGAACTCAGTCGATTAGGAAGGAGAGAAGACTCGCCTTCAGCAGGTTCACCACTAGTTTATTCCACAGAGACTGGTACTAGGGCCAGTCCTGCTTGAAATTACTACCCCAATATCAATACTGATCAAGAGTCTTTGTCTGACCAAGCCTGCAGACGACTGCACATTTCGAGCAATCATTAACTTGCCAGACAACTCCCAGATCCTACATGAGGGAATTACATATACAATGATGCCAGGGACAGTGGTCTAAAGCTGAGTGTAGTATTATGCTCTTTGGAAAACATAAGCACTCAAGAACCTACCACATAAATGAGAACCCCCCCCCCACCTCAAAACTGACACATTATTAGAGGCCTGTATACTTTTGCAGATGAACTCTCCTTCCACTACTATATCCCTCTTATCATTAGGGAATCCTGACCCACTTGATTAATCTCTTCCAAGTCCAAGAATGTTACCATCCCTCTTTCTTCCCCTTCTAAGGCCCAGAACAGAAAACAATGCTCCTTTCTGGCACATACCTATCCAAATATAGTTGGAAAAATAAATAAGGGCCTGAGACCCAGACGCTACCCAGAATGACTTAAAGCTCTAGCGCTTTTTTTTTAAAGCTCTAGCGCTTTTTTCCATCCCATACAGACTCCGATAATGTGATCTCTGCCTATAACACCTCATATGACCCAGTTCTGCATGTCCAAAAAAATCTGTAACACCCCTACAAGGCATCTAAACCTCCACTATAAAAATAAACAGAATAGGACAGAACCTCTCTCACAGAATTCTTCTCTGCTAGAACAGACTGCCCTTACAGGTTACACAAGGTAGCTCCCTAATTCTCTAATATACAGCATGTAATGTTGTAAGTGTTTTTTCCTAAACGGACTGGTAACAAACTCTCTACTATGCAATGTGTGAAATAAGTGTTTGCATTCCAAAATCATTTGTTAACAATGCAAATGTTTATACTCCTATACACAAACTCACTTATGACATATGTTCATTGCTTTTCACTGTGCTAATCTGTACACCTCTGCACTTAGAATCATATGTCTTAATGTTCAACAGTTCAAATCACAACAGGTCTGTGGAGGTACTAGAAATAATTTTGGAAATTCTATGAAAGTCTGCATAAAGCAGAGAAATATGGAAATCAAGAAAAGATACAAATGGAAATGTTTATGGAAAAATTAAACATGCCAAGGTTAGCGGTAGATGAGGCTCAATTACTAACAGTTAGTATAGAAGTACATGAGATAAAAATTGTACTGTACAACTAATTTACAGGAAAGAACCCTGGAAAATATGGTAGTTCTGTGGAAGTTTGAAAGCCAGGAGGGAAAAAAAACTAAAAAAGATCTGTAAGGTTTTTGTTTAGCAGTATTTAAGAGGAGGAGAAGCACTAACATCCTGGAAGAAAGCGGTGGTAGTTGTAATACCTAAAGAGGGTAAAGATCGATCAGATCCTGCTTCATACAGGCTAATTTCAATACTAAACCATGATTATAAAGTGTTCATGTCTATAATGGCTAAAAGAATGGCAAAACTAATGCCAAAATTGATAGATATGGATCAATGTGGTTATCGGGGGGGGGGGGGGGGGGGCAAACATTTAACATTACCAGAACACGGATGATCCAGAGGGAAGCAGAATGCAAGATACGACTGATGCTGGTGGGTTTTGATGCAGAGAAAGCATTTGACAGAGTAAGCTGGGACTTTATGAGCAGGGCGATGGAAGCATTTGCAGTTCCTGAAAAAATATAAGGTTGATTAGGAGGATATACGAGGGGTCGAAGGTGAAAATTAAAGTGGGTGGTGTCCTTCCTGATCATTTTTGCTTGAGCAGAGAAACCAGGCAGGGGTGTCCTCTTTCTCCTTTGTTATTTGCATTATATTTAGAACCACTGGCAAAGAAAATAAGGGACTCAGAAATTCAAGGATATAATTGGTATGGTAGTCAAGAAAAGCTGGCTATATCTGCAGATAATACAATTCCATACCTGACAAAACCAGAAAGAGACATAACAGTGTTGTGTAACATTTTGAGACTCTTTCAAATCTTTTTGGAGTACAAAATTAAATAAGCTAAAACAAAGGCAATAGCAGTAAATTACATACCCACATATGAATTGGTTTAGCAATATCCATATTTATGGGAACATGATAATTAAGTATTTAGGAGTATGCATTAAAATGATGCTGGTGTGGCAGCTAAGGATATATGGAAACAGACTAAACAAAAAAATATATTACAAACATTGAGAAAATGGAAGCTTTGTTATATGGATAGTACGATAAAAGCAGTTAAAATGTCTTTAGTCTTATACACAGGCCAGGCATATTTTTATCAACCAGAGGAGAAGTTTTGGATAGCAATTAATAAAGAGCTGAAGGACTTTATCTGGGAGGAGAAGATGACAAGAGTCAAGTGGGATAAGCTGACTCTTCCAGAAGAACAGGGCGGGTTGGGATTACCAGATTTGAAGGGGTATTTCAGAGCTAATAGCTGTGAACCAATTTTCTTTACTGGTGTTTCTGAACTTGAAGGCATAAATCTGAGGTATCAGAAGCACCAATAAATAAAACTGGTTCAGATGCATCAGTAAAGAAAATTGGTACACAGCTATTGGTTCCACTGTATTTGTATTTTCTTTGTGATTTGAAGGTAGAGTTGGAGTGTGTTTCTTAGTGGGCATTTCAGAGCTACACTGTTAAGGATCCTATACATAACACAAGCAGAGAACTACAATTCAAAGTGGAAAGGGATGATTATGAAACAGGGAGAAGCTCAAGAAATAAGGAGAGGCTGGGATTTTGGATGCAGGCCTTTAAGGAGAACAATAATCATACAAAATATTATATCTATAAAGTAGCAGAAAGTATCCCAAGAACTAAGCCAACACAAGAATGGAGAAAGAAGATTCTGCTGATGGGGATGACTGCAATTAGGAATACAGACAGTACACAAGAAGGGGCTGGAACTAACAGGAGAAAAGTGGCAAAGGAACCAAGGTACTGGGAACAAATAACTAGAGATGGAAATATGATGGAATGGGAAGACGTCAACAATTTATTTGGATTACAGGTTACAGACTGCCTTCCCTATCAAGAACTGATATCACAGTATAGACAGAGAAAGAAATAGGGGGCTCCTAAATGAAAGACCAACATTGGTAGAGTTTTTTGTAGAATCTTGAACAGAAATTGCCATTAAAAAAGGAATAATTAGTAGAATATACAAAATACTGTATGATAAATATAAGCATCAGAGGAGGTTAGAAAGGACTGGGAAGAGATTGGATAAGTAATTCACAAAAAATAATGGGAGGATATATGTACGTTTCCCAAATATGCAACAAAATCTAGAAGATTTAGGATTTTCACTTGGAAAAGTCTACAAAGATATTTTATACCCCATGTAGACTCTACAGAATTTTCTCCCAGCTAGAAGGCAGACGTTGGAGGTCTGATGGGGAAAAAAAAAAAAGGAGTTAATTGGGAACATTTTCTGGGAGCGCGGTGAGTTGGCAGACCAAGGATTCTCTGTGGGATGCACTGTCAGAGATGCTGGGTGGACAGACTGGTGTGATGAGGGAGATGATTTTTCTGAGCTATGACACAGAATCAGAGGTGGCTAATTATGGTGGCTGCCAAAAAAAGCTATTACTAGAAAATGGAAATCAAAATCTAAGCCAACTACACTATATAGTAACAGAGATAAGACAACTGGAATTGAGATAGTTTAAAATAAGGCAGGACTTATATAAGCTATGTAATATTTAACTGAAAATGACTGGGTAGATTGTAAGTGATGAATAATGTTTGCAACTGGGAGTGTGTCAGTATCATTTGTGAAGTAAAAAGCTTGCAACTAGGATTGTGTTGGTGTGGCTTGCTTTCATTTATACAAGTGTGTAATTGCCTATGTCATAAGTGATGGTTTAATAAAAATATTTCTCATTTAAACAAAACAAGAAAAAAGGCATAAAAGACCAGAGCTACCAGAAGAGACCGGATATGCTGTCACTATATTCAACACCCAACACACTACTTAGGGCAAATCTACAGCTTGCATTTAGGACTTAAGGATCCAGTAATCCTAGACATCTTAGATCTCCACTGAAACAGTCCTACAAATATGAGGCCCAAACAGTTATATATGCATCAGTAAATTAACAAAACGGTGGCAGGATAGACTCATCAAGCATCACCTTCCTCCCTCTGTAGAAAACTTACATTACCCTCCTTTTAAAGACCAAACTGGCCTGTTCCTCCTTGAAAAAGGAAGCAAGGCCTTAGTTGCCATTTGCACTTTGCCGGTCCTCATCCTATGTCCAGCTGTCTTGCAACTTCTGTGAGCCTATGTAAGTTGCTCTGATAGAAAACCCATTCCCTCTGCTTTTCTTGGATGTGGTGGGAAAAGTGTAGGTCTAATATCTTGTAAACTTGACAACCTCTTTAAAAGAAGCAGACCGATCATGGAACAGAACACAAGTAACTGCAGGATACAGGCTTCCAAAATTGTTTATTTGGTTTAAATGGTTTACTTGCTAAAGCCAATGCTCACCTTATTATAACACACTAAGAGTCTCTCCAAAGGCATGATCTTCAAATGTTAAGTCAGGGAACTTGGACTAATTCTGTCCATCTAACAGAAAATCATATGAAGAAAGAGCATCTCCAGAAAAGAAACAGAAGCTGAAGGTAGTCAACAAACTTAGATGGTTCTGTGACACCAATGACAAAACTCGAGACTGCAACCTAGAAGACCTGTAATCAATTAACAATCCAGGCGATGGAAGAACTCACAAGGTCAGGTGGAAATTTAACACCGACTTGTCCTTAAGTTCATAGGAGGTTACTAGGCTATTGGTCCTAGGGCCTTTATAAAACTCTAGCCATGTTATACACTCGTTCCCAGTTTTTGCAGCACAAGTCTATGATCAGCACTGACTCCACTTATCCAATCAGCACTGACTCCACTTATCCAAGAGGGACACAGGTGACATCCACAGGGTAAATTTATGGTCTCCCAGTTGTCTAAGTTACGCTTAAATATCGTCATTGAGGAGCTCCGTTTTACATGAATTGGGAGCTTGTTCCAGAAGAGTGGCAATCTCTGGGAGACATATCTGTCTCTCCAGCATGTCCTGTTAATGTCACAGGCTAGGTTAAGGTTCCTAGAGCGAGCAAATCTTGTCCCATTCGACTTGCAGATGTGCAGCATTTCCAATAGGGGAGGGTCCGAGACTGCTCAGTAGGCCAGGCATAAAAGTCACCTCTCAGCATCCTATAAGATACAGAATACAGTGATATGGCCTTTAGTCTATAAATGCGGGTTGTGTTGAAGGCCCTGAACTTTCTTGGTAAGAAACCTCTAAGGTCTTTCCAGCTGCTGCAGGTGTCTGGGGATGTAAATACAGAAGAGAGAGTTGTACTCCATTAGTGGTCTGATGAGGGATGAGTACAGGGTACTACAACATCCTAAGCTCTGGATGTGATGCCCTTACTTATGAGATGTGCAACACAGAAGGCCTTCCTTACCACTGTGGATACATGGTAATCAAAGTTAAGGTTGCTACCAACCTGCGTTCCCACATCTCTCACCACAGGGTTTGAGCTAAGAAGGGTGCTGTTAATATTGTAATTTGCAGGGATTTTCCCTTTGCAAAAAGGGATAATGTATTTTTAGTGTTTAGTTTAAGTCTGTTGATTTGGCACCAATCATTTGTCTGTGTAAGCCCTTTTTGTAGTATGTCAATATCATTGGGGGACTCTATGATTGCACCCAGTCTGCAGTCATCGCCAAACCTGGTAAGCCACATGCAATCTATTTTCACCTGGACCTCTGAAAAACAGACTACAAACAGTAGGCTGCCTAGCAGAGATCCTTGTGGTACACCACTGGTAACTAGTCTGCTGGTAGAGGTGAATTCCCAACTTTGACTGTATGCGTTCGGTTGGTGAGCCAGTTAAACCATCAAGTGACATACGGGTTAATCTCCAGCTGGCTGTGGTTCTCAATGATGCCCGAGTGGGGAATTGTGTCAAAAGCCTTGGCTAAGTCAAGATAGGCTGCATGTACTGGTTTGCCTTCATCTAGGGTTTGGTGACATTCTCAAAGAATTCCACCAGGTTTGTTGAGCATGATCCAACTTTAAAGAAGCCAAATTGGGTCGGGTCAAGAGTTTGAAGGTCACCTATGTCTTTGTTGATAAGGTCCATGATGATTCTCTCCATGGCCTTGCAGATAAGGCTGGTGAGGCTTATGGGGCTATAGTTCCCAGGGTAGGTTGATGGACCAAGTTTGTGCAAGGGAATTATTGTTGCTGTTTTCCACTCTACTGGGACAAAGCCAGTACTTGGACTGTAGCTGAAGAGAGTGGCAAACGGTTCTGCTACGTCCTGTTTTAGACCATTTAGTAGGCAGCCTGGGATGTTATCCAGTCCCAAAGGGGTGTGTTTTTGGCCATGGAGAGTGCAGTTATGACCTGCTCTTTGTAGATACTAGGTAGAGGACTGGTGACAGGTATGCTTTGGGGTACATCGGGTGGGGAGAGGAGGGGGTGACGTTTGCACCAAATCTGTCGGTTGGCAGGTTGTCGACGTCCTCAGGGTCAGTATGAGTGGTACCCTCCACTACTAGTTTGGCACAAAACTAGGCCTTTCCTTTTAGTTTTCTGACAAAGCTAAGGAATGCCTTGACATTATCCTTAGCTAGAGATGCTAGCTTAGCTTTGTAATTGGCTTTAGAGGACTTTACAAGATAGCTAATTTGCTTGTTCAAGCTGTGGAGGTTGTCCTTCCTCTGCTGAGTCAGTTCCCTCTTGTTCTTGGACATTAGTTTCTTCCTCTTGTTGTATAACCTATTTATGCTCAATATTCACCAGGGTGTTTTTTTTATTTTTTTTTATTTTGATCCGTTCAGGTACAGCCGAGTCTATATATTTATACAACTGTTTATACAGGGCATTTATGAACACCTCTGTATAGGATTCACTGTTGACAGTGGTAGCAGGGGGCTTGAAACTATTTATGCCATTGCTTAGGAGGCTATTGTTTGTTTTGCAGAAATTTTTCATCCTTTTTGCTCGAGGAGGGTCAGGTATGATTGTTACTTTGAACAAGACCGACTAGAATCAGTATGACCTGGGTTAAAGGCTTCCTTCATCAGTGATCAGTGCTGACATTCTACAGTGGATTCTTTGACTTAACTACCAATAGTGGAGAATGCCCATGAGAAAGGCTTGCCTGACCCATCAATAGTTGCAGGTGCAAGTAAAAGACACTACGTGGAATAAATTCAAGAAGCCTAGGGACTAGAAAGTTAACAGCCGTGGGCATTAACAGTAATGTTGCCAGTGCTTGGATGGATGCTTCTGTGCTTCTTTCTGGAACAGGAAGAAAAGGGAGACTTATCTTTGTAGTTTTCTTCAGCTGTGGGGTTCTTGGAAGATGAATGTTAGAATAACTGAAACCCATACAAAGACAAACACAGAAAGGACGGTCTCAATCCTTCAAATTTAAAATGAGACTTTCAGCTGCAGTTATTTAATTATTCACACTTCACTCTAATTATACCTTTTGTAACTTCAAAAAAATAATTGACTACAACTGGCTTAATTTCTGGGGTATTCCAAGGGATCCAGCATCTGCCTGTAATGACATGACTGACGGGCGTTAATGCTTTGCTAGAGATGGCCTCCACCTGTCACCCCTGGGATTCTGGGTCCTGGCCAAGGTTCTTGCCTCCCCCACTGTGCCTTTTTTAGGCAATGTCCCAAAGACAAATCTTCGAACATAAAATTTCCGGCAAAAAGGAAATTGAAGGCCATGCTGCTTAATGCTAGGAGCCTTAACCTGAAAATGCACTCCCTGGAGACTGTACTCCCACTTGAAGATGCTGACATCTGTGTGGTCACAGAAAGTTGGTTCAGGGCTGCAGACAGCACCCCTGCCTTACCTTACCAGGCTATACCTCATTCCACACATTCCAACCCCCAAAATGAGGTCAGGAAGACTAAGGGTGGTGGAGTCTCTATCTTCACTACAAATAGGTACATCTCCACAATGGTTTGCCAGCATGACGTACTGGAACTACTCCAGGTGCAACTGACAGTTGGCAAGACACCCATCCTTTGGAGACCGGAAGACCTTGTTTACCTACTGCATAAGACAGGAACAGTTGATCTGATTGTCTAATGTCTTTGGTTCTATGCAAATAAAAGCGTAGTTGCCTGTGAACATCTAACTGATGCAACTTATATTCCGCCCTGTTGGAGTGGTTAGGGAAAAACACAGGAAGGTCTATGGACTGATTCAAACTATCTGAAGAGACCTTAGGAAGGAAGGACAGATTAGTCCTAAGAACAACCCTGTCATTGTGGAACACGAGGTATGGGGGACGGACAGAAAGAGCCTGTAGTTCCGAAACTCTTCTGGCTGAAGTAATAGCTACCAGGAAGAGGGTTTTCCAAGATAATAACTTCAGCGAACAAGAAGCCGCAGGTTCGAAAGGGGGCAAAATTAGCGAAGTTAAAATCAAGTTTAAATCCCGCGGTGGTGGAGGATCTCTCACTGGGGGCCTGAGCAGAGTGGTTCCTTTGAGAAAGGCTTTACACAGCTTACGGGACATGATATTGTTTTCTGACAGGCCAATGTGAAAATCTGAAATTGCAGCTAACTGGGCTCTAATTGTAGCTGAAGCAGAACCAGCATGGAAGAGTTCTGCTAGAAATTCCAAAATGGAGTGCACTGGGGCTGAAAAGGGGTCTATGCTTTTTGCCTCTGCCCAGGAAGAAAAACGTTTCCACTTACTAGCGTAAGTTTTTCTGGTCGTAGACTTGTGTGATGACAAAAGGATTTCTCTCACAGATGGGGAAATATCTGGGAGCCTGGCTACGGTTGGAAGTGGAGCAACCACGCTGTGAGCAGGAGTGTGTGCAGGGATTGGTGCAGCCCGCCTGACTGATGAATCAGGAGGTCTGGAACTAGGTCCAGAGTCCAGGGCTGTTCGAGAAGATAGGAGTGCAAGAACGGAAACCATATTTGTCGAGGCCAGTAAGGAGCAATGAGGATCATTTTGCAACCCGAAACGGCAGCCTTCTGAATCAATTTCGGTATGAGGGGGAAAGGAAGAAATGCATAAAGAAGTCCCTGGGGCCAATCGTGGACTAGAGCGTCTCTGGGGGGATGCCCGGGGAGTGGAAGGAGGGAGAAGAAATTGCTGCACTTGTTGTTAAGGGGAGTTGCAAAAAGGTCGCAGCAAGGTTGGCCCCATCTGCGGAAGATTTGGTCCGTAACCACCTGGTTCAGAGACCACTCATGAGGCATGAGAATTGCTCTGCTCAGTCTGTCTGCTATAACGTTGGACTTCTCAGGGATGTGTGTTGCAATCAGAAACCGTTGGGAAGAGATCGCCCACGTCCAGAGTCTGAGTGCTTCTCGACATAGGGGGTAGGACCTGGTTCCGCCCTGCTTGTTGATGTACCACACTACGGACATATTGTCCGTTTGAACTGCAATGGTCCCGGTAGGAAGAGAGTCCTGAAGAGCCTGCAACGCTAAGAGCACGGCCCTCATCTCCAAGACATTTATGTGCAGATGATACTCGTGAGGCTGCCAGGTGCCTTGGACTGTTCTGCCCTGATAATGCCCCCCCAGGAGGGGGAAGAACAAATGGTCTGCTGTGGAGCACTGATGTGGAGACCATCCACCACGCAAGGTGTTTCTTGCATGCCTGAGTAATCATAATCGTGTAAGACATGGGAAGTTGCTGGAAGGACCATTGGGTGAAAAGAAGCCACTGGAGAATCCTCATGTGAAAACGAGCTAGGGGGACAAGTACGATGGCTGCTGCCATGAGACCTAGAGTTTGAAGGACAAACCTGGCTTGAATCCTTTTGCATGCTAATAAAACCATGACATGCTGACGAATCACTGAAACCCTGTCTGGTGGGAGGCTCGCTAACATGTCTTTGGTATTTAAATTTACGCCTATAAAGGTGATAGATTGACAGGGCAACAATGCAGACTTTTCGAAATTTATTGTGATACCTAGCCTGGAGCAAGTGTCGATGGTGCAGTCTCTGGCTCACAGAAGGTGATGTCTGGTGGTAGCAGTGAGGAGCCAGTCGTCGAGATATGGAAACACTTGGAATCCTTGCCGTCTCAGATGAGCGATAACTACTGCCATACATTTGGTAAATACCCTGAGGGCTGTGGTGAGACCAAAGGGCAGAGCTCTGAACTGATAATGGCTGGCTCCCAGCCGGAAGCGGAGGAATCTTCAGAAGCGTCTGTCCATTTTTATGTGGTAGTACGCATCCTGAAGATCTATGGAGCACATCCAACTGTCCTGACCCAGAAAGGGTAAAATGGACTGAAGCGTGACCATCCAGAATTTTGTTCTTTGTACAGACTTGTTTAGTCTGCTGAGATCCAAAATGGGTCTCCAGTCCCCTGTCTTTTTTTGGTACCAAAAAGAACCTTGAGTAAATTCCGGATCCTTGTTGGTCTGCTGGGATTTGCTGGATGGCCCTTTTTCTTAGCAGTTTTGAGACTTCTTGCACTGCTTGATCCCTTAGATTGGGTGGAACATCTGGAAGGGACTTGTATGACTTTAAGGGGGTGCGAACGAAGGGAATTCTGTAGCCTCCGGATATGGTGGACTGTACCCATTTGTCTTGTGTTATGTCTCTCCAGGCTCCTGGGTACAGTGATAGTCTTCCCCCGACTGCCTCCAGAGGTGAGCAGCCGGGCAACCCTTCAGGGATGCGGAAGGGCTTGTCAGAGAAGGATTCTCTGCTGCCCTGGTTTTGCGGACCCCCTCTGCCACGAGGGCAGCATCTGTTATTGTTCCCTCCTCTGCCCCTGGAGAGAAACTCACCACGTGTGTCCGGCAAGGCTCCTTGGGATTTCCGGAACCACATCTTCCCACTCTTCTGACCCATAGGATATGGTCTGGAAGGAGTGGAAAAACAGACTCCTACAGCAGAGAGAGTCTTGCCTTCCTGCTCACACCTGGTAAGGGCATCTTTCACCTGTGATCCAAAGAGAGAGGAACCATCAAAGGGGGTGTTGGTGAAAGACGCTCTGAAAGGTTCCGCAAAGTTACATAGCCGCATCCAAACATGCCTCCTTAGGGCCACACCCGTGCCTGCGGCTCTACTCGCACCATCGGCTGCATACGAAATGAGACGCATGGAGGAGTTTACCACAGAATTAAGAGTCGCCAGCTGGGAGGCTGCCTTAGCCTGGGCCCCCTCAGCTGATGGATCTTGGAGGGCATCTCCAAGCTCTTTCAGGAGATCCCTCTGAAGACGGGTAAAGTGGCACAGGTAATTCAGGGACCGCATGGAAAAGGTCGCTGAAGAGAACATCCACTTCCCATATCTGTCCATCGTCCTGGACTCCTTATTAGGGGGATGGACAGATGAAGAAGTTTCAGCCAACTCCTTCTTTGTGGCCACTGCTACCACCATGGCATCAACGGGGACACCCTTGGTCAAGAACTGTTTGTCCTGTGGGGCAGTAATGAATTTTGCAGGTCTTCTAAGGGTTGGTTCCACTGTGTCTGGAGCCGTCCATGCCTTTCGAGCCACTACAGACATCAGTGGGTCGAAAGGCGGAGACACCCAGGAGGTGGAAGGTCGGGATCCAAAAGCATCCTGGAATACAGACTCATCCTCAGAACGGCTTAGGGTAGTCCAGTTTCCCCTCTGCCTAAGCATCTCAAGGATGTCTGAGAAGGAGACATCTTCAGAGGGGGATCTTGGGGACCCTTCCGACTCCTCTAAGTCGGTATCCAATGTAATAGACTCGGGGGAGTCAACATGCTTCTTCTTGCATTTTCTCTTGCGAGGTGGCTCCTCTGAAAGATCAGGGGAGGCCTTGGAAGAGGAGGATACACCCAAGGGGGTGTACTGGAGCACTGGATCCCCACGCTTAGGGTCTGGAAGGGGGGGCAGAGGCTGACGCAGGCAACCTAGGGGGAGGAGCTGATGGGGTCGATCATGGGACTGACTCAGGGGCCAGCACACTCATCACCTTGAAGGAGTCCCTGCCCGGACGCAGAGAAGGCTCAGGCTCCGACGAAACCAAAAGCCCTCCCCGCACCAAGGGAGATGGCTCAGAGGCAGATGTGGGAACTGTGCTCACCTGTGCCGAAGCACCGAGAGAGGTAGCGGGGTCGGACAAGGGTCCGATGCCACTCACCCCTCAGAGCCGACGAGGGAGTCTCGGCACCCAGATCCCTCCAGAGAAGCCGACGAAGGAACCGAAAGGGAGGGTATCGGCACCGACGGTTTCACGACTCGAACCCCAACGAATTCCGGCTCCGAGCTCAAATGAAGAGTCGAAGGAGGAATATTAATAGCTGTGGATGGAACCAACTTCTGATGAGGAGGGCTGGACAACATTTTGGCAAGGGCCTGCGACTTCAAGAGCCTACTGACCACTCTTTCCAAATCATGGTCCGAAAGTCTAGAGGACCAAGAAGAGTGGGATGATCGGTGACTACGCTCAGATTGGAGCAGGGGCGACTTTGTATCGACTCCAAAGAAGGAGACCTGGATCTCTTTCGACTCTCAGCCGGCTCCGAAGACCGTGTCGGAGCCGACTGGGAGGGAGGGACATCGGTTCCAGCCGGAGCCGAAATGGATTGTGTGGCTTCACCCAATGACAGCTCCGAACTGGGAGCCGACTGTTTAGGTGGCCTGGAAGATTTCACCAGCTGAGACTTCGACGGTGAATCTTGGGGTTTAAGCAGACCCCTCAGAATCAATTTATTTTTGCGCTCCTGCAGGACTCTTGGACTGAAGGCATAACAGCTGGAGCAAGAGTCCTGCAGGTGCACAGCGCCCAGACAATAAACACAAGTGTGACCATCTGTCAGAGACATCTTCTGACAGCATGAGTCACACTTCTTGAATCCGGACGGTTTAGGATCCTTGGACATTCTTGGAAGAAAACCAAGGACAAGTTTTCACACAAAAAGTTAAGGTAACCGATAAAAAATATTAATACCACAACCCACACACGTACTACTACCAAAAGGAAAAACAAACTTATCACTAACACTACAGGTTATAGAGAAAAAGTTTTTTTTTTTTTTTTTTTTTTAAAGGAGATAGAAAAGAAAGGTTAACCTCTAACTCAAACGGGAAGAACCTTTCTGTGGAAAAGGGAGAAGGGGGTAGGGGAAACTCTCTAATTTAAACGAGTTTCTTAGGAAGGGAAAGCTATTTAGAGGAAAAAAGTAACCACAATGAATAAAGTCTAACTAACGACTAATTCTACACTACAATACAGTAATTTTTACAGGAAAATAACAGTAATAATAAAGAAGCTTATACGACCTAAGCCAGTAGAACAACCTCGCAGCAGAAGCGGCAAACGAGATCTGGGTATCTAGCGCCAGGCATCCTGGGATATAGAGGGGGGCCTCGAGCCAGTAAGCAGCTCTCGAGCTTTTGAAGATGGCAGAGTCAGAGCTGAGGATCGGCTCCGAACCCAACCAGCAAGAATAGAAGGCGAGAGACAACTTAACATCACTGCTTCCATGGGACCGGATAGTACCCCAGGCTGTATTCTGTACCATCTCCAGCAAGAACTAGCATCACCATTGGGCACCCTATTCAACCACAGCCTAAGTACAGGCTTCATTCCAGCAGAGTGGAGAACTGCCATTGTCATCCCCTTACATAAAGGTGGTGCCACTACTGACCCTGGAAACTATCGCCCCATCAGCTTGACAAGTCTGACCTGTAAGGCTATGGAGCATATTATTATGGATCTCATAAGCAAGGACATAGGCAATCTCCAAGCACCAGTTCGGATTCGTCAAGGGAGGATCTTGCCTGTTGAACCTAGTTGACTTTGAGACTGTCACCAAGGCCCTGGATGAGGGAAAGTCAGTAATACAGCTTACTTCGACTTGGTCAAAGCCTTTGACATAATCCCCCACTCAGGCATCATCAAAAAGCTAACACAACTTGGCATAAATCCCTATCTCATCAGGAGGCTCACCGACGGGACCCACAGGGTCAAAATAGGTGCCTCCACCTCCGACAGCAGACCTATCACCAGTGGTGTCCCCCAGGGATCTGTCCTGGGACCCCTACTGCTTGGTATCTACTTCTCAGAGATCCAGGCAAAGACAAAAGGCCTGCGCCTGACCAAGTTTGCAGACAACTGTAAGTTGGATGCTGTGACTCCCCATATGATGCTAACATACTGCAAGAGGGTCTCACAGCAACAAATAACTGGTATCAAACTCATGGCCTTAAATTAAAATAAAAAAATGTATTCTCATACCATTCGGCAGAAACACGGCCCCTACTATTACCACATTAACGGCAACCCCCCCCCAGGCACACAACCTGTGGTGAGAGACCTGAGTACACAGGCTGACAATCTCACATTCAACATCACGTAGCGACAGTGGTCAGAAAAGCCTTTTACTTGGTTCATCTCATAAGCGAAGGGATTGCATCCAGAAAAAAGGAGGTTATTACCTCTCTGTACTCGTCCCTCATTAGGCCAATAATTGAGTATAACACCGCATTTGGTATGTACCTCTCCAAACACCTGCATCAAGTGGAAAGGTCACAGAAATACCTCACAAAGAGAATCCATAGCCTCAAACACCCATCTTATACGGACACGCTCAAATCACCATCACTCTACTCGGTATCATACAGATTTGCTCAGAGGTGATCTGTGTCTCTCCTACAAAGCAGTCTCGGAACCTGCCCTACTAGAGATGCTCCATATCCGTAAATCTAACTCCTTACGCATTACCCACTCGAAAGGCCTAAATCTAATGTGTGAAATCAACAAAACCTGCTGCAGAGACAGGTCTGTCTCCCAGAGGCTGCCCTGTCTCTGGAATACACTTCCCATACATGTCAGAGTGCCTTGTGACCCTCTTCAAGCAAAACATTGATGAGTGGATGGGAAACCACAAATTTGTCCCAGGGGTTCCACCTGTGTCCCTCAGACAGGGGTGACAGGTGCTGACTGAGGTTGAGCTTTTTTGGAGATAAACTCTTAGCTAGGCTTGTAAGGGCCCCAGGTCCATTAGCCTAGTAGCATCCTATGATCCCATAAAACCATATTAGAAAAATATGACAAAAACAGTCTTCCCTTAGTAAGCAGGGCACTTAGATTTAAGTACCAACTATTCTTTTTTTTTTTTTTGGGATAAATCAGAGTCTTTTTACATGAGATTACAAAGGTGATTTTTAAAGTGATAAATAAGAAAATGTTTGCTATTTTTTCCTTCAACTGAAGACAAATTTTCCTTTAGAAATTTACCTTTAGAAAACGATAAAGGACAAATTGAGTTTGGTGTATTTTTTGTAGAAAATCTCAGTTGATTGCTACAGCTATGACATAAAAAACACTTCAGGTTCAAGTTCTAAATAACCTGTTTGCAGAGGTACTTCAAGCTGTGTTAAGAAGAGGACAGAGCTCTAAAGCCAATAATTATTTAAATATTAAAACTGGGATAAAAATGCTGACTAAAGAATCAATAACTATCAGTAGTAAAAAATAAAATAACAAACAAGTGAAGGACTTTCCATTATAAATTAGAGAGGTACAGCTATGAGAAAGAGAAATGGATCTGAAAAAGAATCAACACAACATGGCACCAAGGGTAGGAAACAAAATACCAGCCCCTTTTCTCTCGCATAATACCGATGAAGCTCAGCAAGTTCAAATCATATGACTGTTGCTATACACAGTAAAATACAGATACATAAAGTGAACCTCAGTACAAACAGAGCCATTTTTTCTGAACTAGCTGGCATAACTCATAGTAGAATATTTGGTCATGCCACTCTAGCTCCCTCCCCCCCAACTTCCACCAAAAACAGTATCACTTAACATTCTTTGTGAAGCTCACTTCTGACCAGCTACTATAGTTAACTACCTTGTATGTGCACAACCACCTTCCCCAACTTGTTTCTGTACAGAAGAGAGTCTACGGTATTGCTGACCATCACTTTCACAAAGTGAAGGAAACTACTTTTGCTGGTCTACCCTTTTGACCCTCCCTAAATATTTTCCCACAAAGCCCCTAATTCGCAGGAATGTATGCTTCTGCATGCCCAGGATGTAACAGAAGAAATCTCCAGTGCTGCCCATCACCAAGAGACTCGCCATATTTTACTAGGGGGGTTACTGCAGCGAGACTGTGAGCCTACATCTTCACTCAAAGAGAGCAGTGCAATGAAACAGCCATTCTCAAGTATACCCTCCAGTAGCTAAGCCACTAGATGAACCTGGGTCACACCCTATCCATAGGGGAAAAGCTGGTCTTGTCACTTCCACATTCTTATTTCCATTAAAATTCATCATCAGTTTGGCAGTCATTCTTCCATACTTAAGCATGTTACAAAGTATATTTTGCTCCATGCTTCAATGAGTAATTAACAGCATTAAGCAATGGTATATGTGACTAAACCCATCCATGCTTCAGGCCAGTGCATTCTACATAGAGAAGAGCATTTACCACACAAATTAATTTTCTATAAGAAACACTAAGAACTTCAGAGAGCATTTCCCTTGCTCTTACCTCGTGGAAGGTGGGAAGCCCCAATGTGGAGCTGACTCGCCGGTGTTCCACTGCGGATGATTGACATTTGCACATTGGTAGCCATTAAGTGGTGAAGACCGCTAGGGTGACCCTTTAGAAAAGGTGAAAAAAATGTTAAAGCAGCAAAACACAATGAACGTTAGAAAAGCTGGCCAAAACAAAACACCTTTACAACTACATGAACTATAAATTTACTAACTTGAATCTGTACACATTAAACTCGTACTGTGACAGCAAAAGTAGAGCTCACTAACTTTTATAAGCATCTCTCAGCAAAAATACTACTCTGACAATTCAAAGAATCCATGTGGAGCCCACTGATGAAATGCAAAGTGAGCAGCTAAGGCTTGTTCCTTACACTGTAAGCCTAGACCACACTCTCCACCCCTAACTGCCATCAGTGACTACATAAGCATTGTACAGCCACCATCACCTCCTAAGCCACACCAGACCCAACAAACAGTAAATCTAAAACATTAATCAAGTCCACCACACTTAACCAACCTCCAGCTGCTTCCACAAAGTCAGACATCTGAATCATAAATGGTCATGATTTCAGAGCAACAGCATCCACTGTGTTAAGCGACTATTGCACAGTAACCAGATCTGATTTTTAGTGAAACCTACTTCGGGGTTTAGACATAGTAAAAAATGGAAGAAGGTGACCAAATAGATCACCAAAGGTGGGGGAAGCACACTAATGAAAGCAGGCACCAATAACCTATCAAAAGGAAACAGCGGTGGTGTAAGCAGGGCCAGTGATGTGGGGAAGAGATGCCAAGAGGAATCTGAGGTAGCATTCCCAGAATTATCTGTACCAGCAGCCAGTACAGAGATGAAAGATATGATTATAGAGCAGAACAACTGGTTATGGCATTGGACAGCGGAAAAAGGATTGCGACCGGTATGAAGATGGATGGGACCTGGAACAGAGACCAGCTCCATGAAAGGGTAAGGGCTCCACCTCAGCCCAGAAGACAGGACAGTGGTGCATACTGCTGGGTTAGAAAAGTACATCTTAACAACTGTACCTGTAAAGAAGATGGAAGGTACAAATGTACCAAGGCGGAAGATACGAGAAAGTAGGACAAAAGTAGAAGATATGGGGTGAGTGTTTACTCAGTAGACAGATGGTAAAAATGAATAAAACTTACAGCAGAGGTGACCTGGACCATGGTTGGATAGTTTTACTCTGGAGTACAAATAGTATGGGTAAGATGTGAAAGTTGCAAACAGCAAATGGCAGGGGGAGTGAGAGGAGTGGATATTGCTGGTATCAAATGCACGTTGGCCATTGATGACTGAATATGGGAGAGGTCTGGTTATGGTCTTTTCGGGAATGACACACATGGAATAAATGGGGTAGAGTAAATCTACATGAAGGACATTAAATGTGATGCCAGAGAAGAAAACCACAAACCAGTAATGGAGCAAGGGTACAAACTAAGCTAGAAGTTAGGCTTTGTGCCGTAGCAATTAAGGCAGACAATGAGGAATATCTTGCACACTTAAAATGTACTGTCCACCAGACACAACACAAAGAGGACGAGAGAATAAAGCAGCGAGAAGAAAGAGGCCAATACTAATGGGGAATCTGAATCTGCCACAAGCAGGGTGGAGATTCTGAACATGCAGGTAGAGAGGGAGCCGACCAAGTCCTTCGACCATGAGAGGTCCTGTCAACTAGTGAAGGCCCGTAACAGAAAGGACAGAATTCTAGACATGATCCTAACCAATGTACAGGATAGCACAGATGTCCAGACTAAGGCCTTGGTAGCAAACAGTGAGCACGGTATTGTGTGGTTTAGAGTACAGGGAAGGATAAGAATAAAAACAGAAAGCAATGGTGTGAGATTTCAGTAGAGAGGGTTATGATGTACTGGGACAGGTGGTCAAGAAAGTATACAAACTATGAGCGAGAGTCGGGGATGGAGTGTTAGGGCTATGGACAAGGTGTGAAAAGGCTAATGTAGCTATACGGGAATGGTAGACTACTAATCAGGGCAAAAGATAGGGCTTACAAAAGTGGAAAGAGGGTGTGGGAAGGTGGAGGAAGCGCATTACAAGGAGGCTAGCAAGAAAGCAAACACACTAAGGACAGCAAAGGCTAAAGCTTAAACGGAGTTGGTGGAACAATCACATGTTCATTTAGGTATACTACAGAAATGAGGGGGGGATGAACAGAAGTGACCAGGTTGAAAATAAAAGAGAGGGATTTCAAAACAGAGGAAAAACAAAGGTTAAGAAAGAACACTGCTTCATTTTTCACAAAGAAAAGCAAGGGGGAAGGGTGCAGGCTCTGTGTGTGTCTGTTTGTTTTTGGGGAGGAGGAGCAAAAGAAGAGAGACAAACCTGGACAAAGAGATAAAAGGTCTAAGGGAAACTGTCTGCCCTTAAGGAGAACAAAGCAAAAGGATCAGACTCTGCCTCCTACCCTCCTCGTAAACCTGGCTAGTGCACTGGCAGAGCCCCTGGGAGAACTTAAACAGATCAATGGCTAGTTAAGAAGTGCCAAAGGACTGGAAGACCGTGAACTGGGGGGGGGACATTCCAGGGAACTGGAGGTCTGTTAGCTTATCAGAGGCAGGGAAAGTCATGGAGAAAACCCAAGTCAGTACTTCTGCTTTACAAAGCCTTCGTCAGACCATACTGAGTACTGTGTACAGCTCTGGAGAACATACCAGAAAAAAAAAAAAAAAAAAGAAGGACATCAAGCTGTTAGAAGGAACCAAAAGGAAAGTTAGCATAAAAATCTCTGGGACGGAAGAGAAGGAATATGACCAGAGTGTACAGTTGTTCCCACTTGTGACCAGAAGAGAGAAAGGGGACAGGACACCAGCACAGAATACTGCTTGGAGGATGTGAGGGGGTCTTTCGTAGCAGGAAAGATAAGGGGGAAGGACGTAAGCACTGACAGCACAGCATAGGCACCAACTACTCCTTGGATCTCCAAAAGTACATTTTTCAAAGAGAGGGTTGTGGACCCATGGAATGGGCTTCTAGAATGGACGGTGGAGTGTGAATCCATAGACACATTCAACAGGAGAAAGAAAATTAAGGGTGAGTGACAGAATGTCAAGGAACTCATTAAGCAAATGTAATAAAAATGTAAATATGTGGATGACATGGAAGGCTCTGAAGACATGCAAGAGTCAAATTATCATTTACTCTAGAGTTAAAGCTACTAAAAAAATGTATACAAGTAAATGTTAGAATGAATGAGAACAATTTGTATCTAAATTATGACAGAAGGGCATGGACAGGCATAAAAACTGCTTATTTTTCAGAACTGTGCAATTTTCAGTTTTGGAGAATTTCATTTTGTCTTTTCTAAAACATTTGCTTGAATTGTGTGATGTGAAAGGCGTTTTAGATTTGTTTTAAGAAAAAAAAAATCCTGCTCTTCCTTCAAGTGCCATGAGTTCTTTAGCATTCACCTAAGTGGGAACCTGATAGCTTGCAAACAACAATGCGGTGAGTGAATGAGTTAAGAAATTAAGTATTCTCTTACCTCACAAGGTCACGTGGCCTGTTAATTTAAGTTAATTTAACATTAGACATTCAGAAAAAAAGTGTTGATAGTAAGCTGTCAGGTACTCACTTAGGCTACCATTAAGGCAGATGAAACTATGTTTTAATGCCTCATTACAGACAGGCCACCCACCCAG
Source organism: Protopterus annectens (assembly GCF_019279795.1). Lineage (NCBI taxonomy): Eukaryota > Metazoa > Chordata > Ceratodontiformes > Protopteridae > Protopterus > Protopterus annectens. Next base: position 812,301,861 of record NC_056734.1, read on the forward strand.
CAGTGCTCCATCCCTGTTGTGTTTCAGATAGTGCTTACATTTTCATGCAAGTGGCTTCTGTTATGGCTTCAGCTGAGCCCATATGCATCTAAACCTACGTCCTTAATACTGCAATATCAAAGTTATAGGGTTGTGCCTAATAATGAATCACATGGCTAAAACAGATCAGCTTTCAGAGCCATACATCAGGTTTCCTGTAGCTGTTACCTATATGTTCATTAGCTTACCAGAAGTGAAAAAAATTAACATGAAAGACATTTTTAGAAATAGCACCTTCTTTAAGCAGAAACTCTTAACCACAATTATGACCTGCCTGCCTTATCCAGTCCACACATTTCTACTGAGAAATAAATCATGTCAGTTAGCTTTACTTCTTAGTAGAACTATTCAAAAAAGCCTCATGCACTTCAGAATTTACAGCCCTCTGCTAGTTTTCTATACATTAAACAGTCTCACATTGAAGGTGGTTTCCTTGAGGTGCAAAGTACACAATGCTGTTCTTAGCATTAACATCCTAGAATCGGCTTGATTTAACAAAGTACATTTAACAAATTACAGTTTTAGTGAAACTGATTTAAAAAAAATTCTCAGTACTTCTACTCAAGGCATGTTAAGCCTTGCAGAGCTCCCAAAGGCAAAGCAACAAACAATATGATCCATCCAAGCCTGCAACGGTTGTGAATGTGACTGGATTCCCAAAATCTGCATGATGTGGGATGTTTTAAAGAACCTGCAGGATCCAGTTAGGATAACAACTGGGGAATACTCATGGATCACCAATCCATGACAACCTAAATTAAGTTCAAGTAGTACCATCTGTGACGACCGTGCCCTGGCCCAGCAATCAAGGAGCCTCAATCCTCACCACTAACACCAGGGAGCTCGTCTCCTAGAAGAGAAAAGGATAACTAATACACACAGTAAAGTACAATTTCCCTTAAGTGCACACAGAGATCACAGTCAGTGTGGGGCTGGTTGCTCCCTTGCTCACCAGGTCCCCAATAAGACTCCCCACTGGCACAGCTATAGGGTCCAGGTCTCAGCCTAGTTGGGCAAGCTAAAACCTCCAGTACCCTCTCTATCCAACCAGTTCTTTGTGTCCCTTCCCAAGTAGCTGACACAACACACATACCCTTTGAGATAAGTATTTATACTACTTCACAGACACTCCTGGGAAAGGCTGACACATTCTCCAGCAGTGCCCCTTTACCCAGACTATACGGTAGTAATTACTGTCACCACCCAACTAATAATATCAGCTCTTAAAAGGGTGTCCAATTATTACAGTGCAATATTATTATCCAATGGTAGTATGACTAACAGTCAAGGCTTACTTTAGAGTGGCCTATTACATTAACCTCTATAAATATGCAATGTACTCTAGAGCTTATTCTCTACACAAATCAGCCACAGGTAGAAGGTTTTAAAAAATATTTAATAATAAATAATTAAAACACAAGAAAAAACTACTACACCACAGAGATATCTAAGAGTTCAGAGACCACACAGAAACTTAAAATAATACAGTAGGACAGGTCTGATTTCAATGAAAAATGCCTAATTAATCTTTACTAGCTTTAACTATTCTTACAAGAAATCACAGTTCTAAAACATACATGTGAGCAGGCAGAGTGCTGATAAGTTGGATAGCAAGATAAAAATGCTTCTAGTCTCTTCTGAGAAATAGTATTTAAACATTACTAACAAACATGTTTGCTGGGTCCCTCCCCAAATTACATCATTTTTGACACTTAGGTTTTCCCAGGCAAACTAACTGCATTATTTAGCAATCTTAACACCTGCACAGAAACTTACAACAATAGAAGACATTTCACATGTATATTCTAACAGAAACTAGAGCAATAAAGCACCTTCCACATCTAAATTCTGGTCATAAACTTTAGCCTTAAAACAATGGGCATGAAACCTTCATCTAGCCGCAGTGGAGCCGAATTCTAACATGAAAGGGTCACAACATGCTTCACTGGGTCAGTAGAGTTCAATGTTGTCACATATTTTGCAGTTCCACATTTCACAGTATTCTTTACACTCAAGAAATATGCCTGTATTTTACATTTATTTATACAGTTGATAGAATTCTATTTGACTACGCTGGCAGCCTTCACCCATCTCTTCCCAATTGTCACATCCCCCCCCCCCGGGCAACTCAAGCAAGTTTTTCAAGTGCCCCTTGAGAAACATTGCTTGAGAGCGTCAGGTCTATCTGGGTGTACCTCACCCCATTCCATGTATTGAGAGCCCATCTGCATTGGCATGGCTACTCCCGCTGCGGTGCTGCACTGACATATCATATGCTTGCAACCCCAGACTCCATCTTAGCAACTTGGTATTTTGCTGACTGGCTCTATTTAACTATGTTAGAAGGTTGTGATCCGTCATCACAGTGAATTTTCTTCCATACAGATAAGGCTGAAGTTTTTGTAGTGCCCACACTGTGGCTAGACATTCCTTTTCTACCGCTGCATAGCATTCCTCCCTGGGTTGGAGCCTACGACTGAGATAAACCACTGGGTGCTCTTCTCCCTCTGAAGAAATCTGACTAAGTACAGATTCCACCCCATTGTTTGAAGCATCCATCTGCACAACAACGTTTTTAATGTAGTCTGGACTGGCCAACACAGGGGGTCCTCTCAAAGCTTCCTTAAGCTTCTGAAATGCCTGCTCACATGCTGGGGTCCACACTTCCTTATCTGGTCTGTTCTTCCTAGTCAGGTCTGTAAGGGGAGCAGCTACTATAATTGGGAACAAACTTTCTGTAGTACCCTGCTGTCCCTAATAATGCCCTCACCTGCGTTTTGGTAACAGGTGCAGGCCATGCCTGAATAGCTTCCACTTTGGCAGGTTCTGGCATTATCTTACCACTCCCCACTCTATGTCCTAGGTAGGAGACCTCTGCCATACCCACCTGACATTTGCTCGGCTTAAATGGTCAACCATGCCCTCTGTAGTCTGCCCAGCTTACTTTAGAGTGGCTTATTACAATAACCTCTATAAAATATGCAATGTACTCTCGAGCTTATCTCTATACAAATCGGCCACAGGTAGAAGGTTTTAAAAAAATATTTAATAATAAACAATTAAAATACAAGACAAAAAGTACAGTTTTGTACCTACCATAAATGTAGATGTCCGAACTGGATAGCATCTGCAGTCATAACAAGTGGGTTGTCTTGTCGTCAGGCAGCCCTGCAGTCGGCCGGATTCCAAAGTCCGGGTCCGGCTTCGGCTGATGTCGCACTCCACCCGACGTCATCTCTGTTGGTCTTCGGGTATAAAAGCATCAGCCGACACCATTTTCCTCAGTGTTTCTTGCCCCAGATGCCAGTAGCCCTCTTGCAGGGTAAAATTTGGATAGATGCCAATGTTTCCAAATAGATAGAGGTAAACACAACAATAAGCATATATGTACATATATACAAACAAATACACCATAAAAGACTCCCCCCCAACAGCTAGCTATTAGGAGGGTAAACACCCTAGGAGTACCACAGAGGGGAAGGAGGGAGGGTAATCCTGACTGCAGATGCTATCCAGTTCGGACATCTACATTTATGGTAGGTACAAAACTGTACTATGTCCTTCATGGATGCATCTGCAGTCATAACAAGTGGGTAGAATACCATAGCCAACTAGGGAGGAGGATAAAGGTAGATTATGGTGTGTTTAGGATCCCTTGCAGTACAGCAGTGGCAAACCCTGCTCGGGATCTGGAATAAAGAGGCAAATTATAATGCTTGGCAAATGTATGCACGGAGGTCCAAGTAGCCGCCTCAATAATGTCTTTGGTTGCCACTCCTCGTAAGAAGGCTGTGGTAGTGGCTGTTGCCCTTGTAGAATGAGGTCTTATGTTCTGTGGAATTGGTTTTCCATGGAAGGAGTAACAGTATCGTATGCAATTTCCTATCCATTTGGCCTTCCTGTTGCATAGGCTACAAAAAGTTGGTCAGTCTTTCTGCTATTTTTTGTTCTGTCCAAGTAGTAGCGTAGCTGTCTATGTACATCCAAGGTATGCAGTATTCTTTCCCCTCTGTTTTGTGGGTTGGGAAAGAAGGTAGGTAGGTGGATTGCCTGGTTTAAAGATACTCTGGATACCACCTTAGGCATAAATGTAGGATTAGTCCTCAAGGACACTATCTTGGTGGAAGATTAGGAAGGGTTGCACTGCCATTAAGGCCTGTAGTTCTGAAACCCTCCTTGCTGAAGTAATTGCCAGTAGGAAAGTAGTTTTCCATGACAGGTGTTGTAGGTCTGTTGTTGCTGCTGGTTCAAAGGGTGCTAGTGTCAATTTTTCTAGCACAAAGTTTAAATCCCAAGCTGGTAATGGTGGTTTCCTTGGAGGTTTTACATTCTTGATTCCTCTGAGGAACTGCCTGAGCAAAGGGTGCGAAAAAACAGGTGGATCAAAGCTGTATTCTGCTGAAATAGCTGATGCATGTATCTTGATGGAGGAGTAGGACAGGCCTGAATGAAGAAGTTCGGCCAGATACTCCAGAATGTTAGGCATATCTATGTTTGACACATCTTTTCCTCTTTCAGTACTCCAAACGACAAACCTTTTCCATTTTCCAGCATAGTTCTTTCTTGTTGAAGGTCTGCGTGCTTCAAGAATAATGTCTTTAACTCTTTGGGAAAGTTCTGGATTAGCTGCTGCTATGTGATGTTCCATGCAGTCAGTTGCAGCGTTTTTAGGTTTGGATGTATGATGCTGTAGTTGTTCTGAGTTAACATCAAAGGCATCAGGGGTATTGGCCACATGTTGTTCCGAGACATGCTCTTCAGTAGTGGGTACCAGTGTTGTCTTGGCCAGTTTGGGGCTATCAGGATTATCCTTGGACGTTCTGCCTTGATTTTTAGTAGTACCTTGTGTATCAAAGGAAGAGGTGGGAATGCATATGCTGTTAGGCCTTTCCAGTTGAAGGAGAGTGAGTCCACTTTCCATGCTAGTGGGTGGAATGTCCTTGTGCAGAAATTTTCGAGCTGGTGATTGAGAGGTGATGCGAATAGGTCTATCTGTGGCATTCCCCATTTCTTTGAGATGGTCTTGAAGATGTCCGGGTGCAGCTTCCATTCGTGGGCATCCGAAGTGGTTCTGCTTAGTATGTCTGCTAGAGTATCGTCTTTCCCCGGTACAAATATTGCCTGTAACTGAATGTTGTAGCTGAGTGCCAGGGTCCACAGCTCCAAGGTCATTCTGCATAGGGGGTATGAATGAGTGCCTCCCTGTTTGTTGATGTACCACATGACTGTGGTGTTGTCTGTCCTTATCATCAACTGGCCCTCTTTGAGGAATGGTTTGAACTTTTGGATTGCCAGTTTTACTGCCAGCATTTCTTTTAGATTGATGTGCAGGTGAAGTTGATCCTGTGTCCACAATCCTTGCACGCATTTGTCCAGCATGTGGGCCCCCATCCTAGGTCTGAAGCGCCTGTTGTGATGGTCTGGCTTGGTTGACATCTGCGGAAGGGTAGGCCTGGGTTTGACTGGCATGCCTGAGCCCACCATAGGAACTCCTGTTTTAAGCATGGAATTAGTGGGATTTCTGTTTCTAGACTGTGTCTGTGTTGGGACCATAAATTCTTTAGGTACCACTGTAGTTTCCTCATATGTAGTCTGGCAAATGGGACCAAGATTATGCATGATGCCATGAAGCCCAAGGCCTGTAGAAATTTTCTTGCTGTTAACTTGTTCAGTTTTGTTAGTGCCAAGAAGTAAAGAGGAAGTTCTTTTTGTTTTTCTGTAGTCAGGAATGCCATTTGTTGTACTGTGTCCAATTCCGCGCCCAAGAATGTCCTTGTTTGGGATGGTATCAGCCTTGACTTTTGTAAATTGACTGTGTATCCCAGTCCTTGTAGCAAGTAAATGACCCTTTGTAAATCTGTTGTCAGCTTGCTTTTGTTGTCCCCTTGTAGCAGGCAGTCGTCCAGGTATGGGTAAATTTGAATTCCCTGTAGTCTGCAATGGGCGATTACTGATGCCAGGCATTTTGTGAATACTCTGGGCGCAGTAGATAAGCCAAAGCATTTGAGAACTAGAAGAGGGCCTGGATGAGGGGGGTTTAACAGGCACTGATTTAGTAGTCTTGGCTGCTTTAGCCCTGGCGAAGGCCTTAATGGACATGGCTGCTGGAGGCCTAGCAGCACCACGTGCTGGGGTAGAGACATCCAAGGGGATGGTGTCTGATAAGTCAACCACCGTAGTGGGTAAAATTTCTGAGGTCGATTCAAGAGTTGTAGCAGGGGCCTCAGTTGTAAGAATAGGTTCAGCTGTACTTTGAGCAGTTTTCTCGGTTTCGGCCGAAACCGAGACACTCTTGGTTTGCTTTGCCGTGGTTTCCGCCGAAACCGCGGACCGCGAGTGTCGGTCTTTATCTTTGCGTTTTTTGGAAGATTGGGTAGTCGGAGGATCCGACGGCATAATGTACGCAAAATCAGTACCGAATAACTGTTCTGCAAACTCCGACCGACGCCTAAGCGTCGCGGTTGAAAGAGGCACAGGCCGAACAGGCTGCTACGTCGTGGGCTGGGCCTAAACAAGGCAGACAGTAAGAGTGGAAATCTTTATGAGGTATTTGTTTCCCACAGGTTAAACAATTGTTAACTTTTTCTGACATCGGCTGAGGCAAGAAAGAGTCCCCAACGGGGTACTTAGCTTTAGAAGTCTTCGAAGTAGTATTCGGTAGAAGTAATCTCTGCATCCGACCGACCGGCACTTGCGAACAGCTTCTGCTTCGGGCGCCACGCGGCAAGAAAGACGGGGAAAATGGCGTCGGCTGATGCTTTTATACCCGAAGACCAACAGAGATGACGTCGGGTGGAGTGCGACATCAGCCGAAGCCGGACCCGGACTTTGGAATCCGGCCGACTGCAGGGCTGCCTGACGACAGGACAACCCACTTGTTATGACTGCAGATGCATCCATGAAGGACATCTACTACACCACGGAGATATCTAAGTGTTCAGAGATCACACAGAAACTTAAAATAATACAGTAGGACAGTCTGATTTCAAAGAAAAATACATAATTAATCTTTACTAGCTTTAACTATTCCTACAAGAAATCACAGTGCTAACATTTACATGTGAGCATAAGGCAGAGTGCTGATAAGTTGGATATCAAGATGCTTCTAGTCTCTTCTGAGAAACAGTATTTAAACATTACTAACAAACATGTTTGCTGGGTCCCTCCCCAGATTACATCATTTTTGACACTTAGGTTTTCCCAGACAAACAAACTGCATTATTTAGCAATCTAACACCTGCACAGAAACTTACAACAATAGAAGACATTTCACATGTATATTCTAACAGAAACTAGAGCAATAAAGCACCTTCCACATCTAAATTCTGGTCATAAACTTTAGCCTTAAAACAATGGGCATGAAACCTTCATGCAGTCACAGTGGAGCCGAATTCTAACATGAAAGTGTCACATCATGCTTCACTGGGCCAGTATTTTACTTTTATTATCAAGAATAATGTTACATTTATTTATACAGCTGATAGAATTATGTATCAAATTCTATTTGACTAGGTTGGCAGCCTTCGCCCATCTCTCCCCAATCGTCACACCATCCACCCAGTAAATAGGGTGGGGGAAGAGGGGAACCTCCCATCTGTATTGTATTCCCTACTAATGAAGTATTACTATAATCCTTAAATGCATGTTTTAATCATAACATAAAAGTTGAAAATATCACTGTTCCATTCCTAGGGCAAAGCAAGTTCCTTGTAGAAAGTACGAGTAAGTATTAAGCTTAATTTTTTTTGCCATGAGGCAAATGAACAGTTACCTACTATCATGACTTACAGACTTTCAAACTGTTAAATTTGAGTTCTCCAGCATAGAAGGCCTGATTATACCTGCATTGTTAGAATGACAGAACAATACTCTTATTCAACCACTGAGAAAAATGCACAAACAACAACCATGTTCTGAACGCAACAGATAATTTGATACAAGAATATTAAAATGAAAGACCATACCTGCTGTCCACTGATGGTTGCTACAGGAATAGCTGAAGCTTGGGGCATAGCACTCTCCATGGTTACAGTCATGTGACCCTGAAGCTTTGACTGAGCACTGACATGAGTCTGCCCAGAAGATGGAGCTGGGGCAATTGGGCGAGACTGTATGGTTGCCTTTAAAGTGGGCTACAAAAAATATTTTAAAAGTAGAATTAGTTTTAGCATGCACAGCTTTTAACTGCTGATTCTTATTTCAAATAAAGCATGTGTACTCTCCTGAATTCTTTTTACTCTGTGCTGTTGAATGGATAAAGCAGTTTTAAACCATCACCTATTCTTAGATGATGTGATGAATTTTTAATTTCAATGAGTTTATTGTGAAGGACTTTGCTATATCAATGTGCATTTTCTGACTAGTTGGTCCTCAAGTCTACCACTAAGATTTAGGACCCAATCTATACATACTGCTTATACCTTCTCTCCCATCTTTACTGCAACTATAAAGTTTTGAACTACCAGTCCTTCTTCCACCGTGACCCAATATACTACATGGTCTGCCATATCTGCTAAATTTATCCAGCATTACTTTCTGCCAGCTTTTTTCTTCTTTCACTTTTCCTATGGAAATTACCAATCTCCTTCCATAATACAAAAGGAGCAACAATTCTCAGCACTTCTACTTAAGGCAGGTTAAGTCTTGCAGAGCTCACAAAGCAAAGCAACAAACAATATGATCCATGGTAATAAAAGTCTAAGAAAATTGCTGCAAACCAGTTTCCTATTCATTCTTCAGAGAAATCAGGGAAAAGCCCTCAGAAAACAAGCATCAGTACATATCGTATACCGATGCACTCTTACATGGAGGGCATGCTGAGATTACTGTGTGCATACCTACAGTACAAAAAAAGGACCAAGTCTGGATCAGGACTCTACCATTAGACTTCCCACACACACCTTTCACCCAATAAACCAATTCTCTAACCTCACCAAACAACTTTACGGATATTATACAAACACTCTTTTCTTTTCACCTACTTCCCAACTTCCAACTAACTTTTAACATCATTCCTAAGAGTCTTTCTCCTGTCCATGCTACTTTGCGCTATATCCACTCCTATTCAGAACTCTCCCTAACAGCACATCTAAGTCTACTCTTCTACAGTTCAACAATTTTTCCCCAAATAAATTCTCACAATTTCCAGTTTTAACTATAGCCTCAACATCTCGCTTTTCAAACTCCTCAGAAGCATGTTTTTCCTACAAGCCCTCATACTACTATCTCTTTTCTACTTGCATACTTAACATCCTAGCAACCTCCATTACCCTTGCAATTCCAACAAAATTCTTATATTGTGTCCAGCAAAATACTTCTGAACCTCATCTCCCAATCCCACCCTACCTGTATTATCCTACTACTGTGTCCGGAAAAATACTTCTGAACCTTATCTGCCAATCCCACCCTACCTGTACCATTGCTCATATATCCTACTATTCAAGTAAGAGTATCCAAAACAGCCATTTACTCACAAATTAACTTTTAAACATAAAATAAAGATGACGCCCACTCAAACCCAGGCCCAATTCAGCACATACAGGAACCAGACAGCATATGCTCATCACCTCCTTTAAATCACTAACACCTCACCCACATGTCCCATCATGGCTTTCATACAAGTACTTTGTAAGTTTGTATAGTAAATAAAACAAAACTCCCCAACAAAACTCCCTGAAGTGCATGCATGGATAGCACTACACTATACTGAATGTCCGTTTACTGTTTTAATGTTTTATAGTATTAAGCTTCAAGCGTTGGGCAGCCACGGTGGTGCAGTGGTTAGCATTGCCGCCTCACAGCAAGAGGTTCTCTGGTTCGATCCTCAGCTGGGGTGCCTTCTGTGCGGAGTCTGCATGTCCTCCCTGTGGTCGCGTGGGTTTCCTCCGGGTGCTCCGGTTTCCTCCCACATCCCAAAGACATGCTGCAGGTGGATTGGACACTCTAAATTGGCCCTAGGTGTGCGTGTGAGTGTGCCTTCTGTGGAAGGTTGGGCGCCGGGCTGGCAACTCGACACCGTAAAACTCCACTGCCATTCAATGTGCGGACAGGTGATCCGCTGTGGCGACCCCTAACCGGGATAAAGCCAAAAGAAGAAGAAGAAGAAGAAGTATTAAGCTTCAAGCGTTAGTTTGTACAACCTCGGACATGAATTTGTAGAGGTTTATTTAGAACTATACGAGTATCTATGTCAATAAACAAGCTATTTTAAACTTGGAGTTGGCATGCTGTTCAGAACGCAATTGGAGCGTTATTTGGCAAAAAGTAGTTTGGATTAACTACGGAATTTTGGCAGCTATTACAGTGGACATTACAATTTTACTGCAAGTATTTGTTTGGCTTTATTAGGAAATTGTGACAGTAACAACAGTGGTGTTGGAGCACTTATTGGTACTCCGTGGCTATACCATTGCCAAAGATAAGAAAATCTACCACTAAACCAATGAAAATATACACAATAATAATCCCATACTGTTCTGTGTCTCAAATCAATAAAATTTTGTACAGGCTATACAGCCAACACCAAATACACAGAAACAAAATGATAGCCACAGACAACCAATTCAATACCCACTTTGTAGTCATTAACCAACTAGCCCATTAATCAAGTTCTTGGGGTCCCAATCACATAACCTCTGTCAACACTTCTCCTTCCAACTGCTTACCACAGACACTACAAAAAACTAAAACCTACTACAACTGACTGACAATTTACCGGACTAATATCTTAGAATGGCAGCTGAAGCTATTGCATATCCAGTTTCAATTCAGATAAATCAGTCCATATCTGAAAAAAAAGTCTCCTCGCTATGGAAAAATCATTCATTATTCCACTGCAAGAGGTTGGCATTAATACAGATCTTTCAAACAATAGGCCAAATTGTCATTTTATCTCTTCTGTTAAAAATATTAGAAAAATGTATTCATAAACAACTTGTCAACTATTGACTAGATAACCACCTTCTGAATTCAACCCCAACATGGCTTCTGTCCTATAACAGCATAACTACTACTTTGCTAAATTTTGTTAAAACTGTCAACATCCATAGAAACACAGGAAGTCTAGTCTCCACTATTTTCCAGACTTATCAAAAACTTTTGATACCATCTCCCACCCAAAACTCTTACATAAACTGTCACCCTTAGGGCTCACCAACTCTATACTGCAATGGTTCCATAGCTACCCCTCAAACAGAGCACATGCAGTGAAATGGAAAAATAATTTTTTCGCCTTCTTGTCAGTAAGTAGTGGTGTCCCACAAGGATCTATAATAGGCTCCATAACATTCACCAGTGATCTTTACATTGCTTAAAAAAATAAATAAATAATTCACAACTACTTCTGCACCCTAAAAAAAACCTAAATTACTGCTTTTCACTAGACAACACTTCTCTGTTAAAAAGCTATTCACTATTGTCTCCATCTATATTGCAGATGATGCTATACTGAAATAGTGCATAGAAACTATGGAAACACATTCCACTACCACTGAAAACTTTAATAAAATAATACAGATAATGAAGTTGGAGCTTTAATTTCAAAAATCTCTCTAATGGATACAAGACTTAATCAAAATGTCAGTTACATTGGAGTCTTGTTGTGTCTTTCGGCTTTTCCCGGTTAGGGGTCGCCACAGCGGAACGCCGGTCCGCTAATGATTGGCAGTTGATTTTTACGTGCTGAGTTGCCAGCCCTAATGCACAACCTTCAACGAAGGTACGCCCATTCACGAATGTCTCCACGCAGAAGACGCTCTAGCTGAGAGTCGAACCGGTCAGCGTCTTACTGTGAGGCGACAACGCTGCCATAGCACCACCACCGCCGAGTATCTTAAATACTAAAAGTGGCTGTCACATGACTGACTACGTAACACCACATACATTCTTTGTTTTTTTTCTTTTAAAACAGATTTATAATTGACACTAGTGTTTAAATCTTTGCCCCACATGCATTCAACAAAATTTGCCATTTATATCTTGTACAGCTGAAATCTTCAATTCTACCCCTCTCTCCATTAACTGGAGCATAATATAACACTACAAATAAAAACCTTTTAACACTCTTACATGTTTCAGAATACCTAAAAATAGTATCTAGAATGTCTTTTCACCAGATTGCCCCAAGTGCTCAAAAATCCTATTTAAATTTCCTACTGGTCTTTTTTTTTCTTTTCTTTTTGCATGACGTACATTTTGCATGATGATTCTCACAGTAGGGAGCAGTGACAACACTGTCTGCCCTACTGTCAAACATGATCTCGACCAAGTGTTGATTATCTTCTTTCCTCTTAAGTAAAACTGGAGAAAAGGTAGTGGTGTATTGACAAGCAATTCTACTGTCACACAGTTTTACTATTACTATACTACAATAACGTCCATAGTCATAACACTACATCTGTGCCAAATATGAAACAAAATGGAGATTGTTTACTGTTATCTGCAGAAAAAAGCAACATTTGCTGTAGAACAAATACAGACAGAAACAAGAAAAATAAATAACTACCTTCAGTAAGCTCTCTGGAAAAGGCAGGGACATTGCTTGGGCTAGGTGAGAAGGAGGCTGAGGAGCTGTGATGGGAACGGAAGATCCTGATGGCAGGGAAGAATGCTGGCTGAGAGCTGTCAGTTGAGTGTGACTCTGAACCTGGGGATAAGGCCTCACTACCACAGTTTCTTGCTTTTCATCTCTAGACGATAATGTAGCAGCTGTTGTGCCAGACTCACGAGGAACATGTTCCATATCCCGATTTGTGTCATCACCAGAAACTAAAGGGGAACAAAGTATAACAACCTGTAAGTTACTTAATGCTTTTAAGATCAGGCCTAGCAGATGGACTGAAGACATGCTTAATTCAATTTCCTCAAAGACTGGTAATACTTTCCATATCAGATTATGTTTTGCCAATGATATATGCATTATTACCAATACTTGGTGCTATAAAAAAGTAGGTATATTTTGCATTCAAAACTAAAAAGGAAGAAAATGAAAACCGATCTAAAATGTTAGACTGTGAAGACTAATAAAATACATAAAATAAATTACCCATTTATGAAAAAATGCACTCCATATTTGAAAAACAAGATTACACTGAAAATTGCTGTCTACTTGCTTGTGTCAGCCTACAGATCAGAAGTAAATCCAATAACTTCACCTAAAGAACTCTTAGGAGACTGGTACCACTGTGTTCAGTACAGAACTAAACAAACGTAAAAAGAACTAAAACATTGGTTAAGACATTAAACAGAGGTCCCATCTGGTGGAGTTATTGGCAGCTAAACAGACCCCAGTTACTTGAGTCGCAGCCAGGGCTCCACCTCTCTGTGCTACAGAGCCCTGTACAGCATATGCATTCAGGAAAAAGAGTGTGTCCTGTTGCTGTAGGAGTACAACTAACAAGCGGATGAGAATGGGAATGGTATAACTAATTCTGCAACCGATCACAGGATTAAGTTTCAGGGGAAAGGGACAATACTAATAAATGTTCTATTGCCAGTTTTTAGACTGGTCCTAAACCTGAGGAGGTGGAGAGTAAAGCCAGGCTGCAGGGACCTGCGCCTATGCACTCTATCAATATGTAACTTTGCTGTCAGGGGAGACAGTCAACATGACAGAATTACCTAGAGCCATATTTTATACCATTGAGTGGCTAGCCATACCACGGTGCACAGTCTATGATCCGTGTTCTCCTATCTTGAGGATACTGTACACCACAGTAGATGCCCAAAGCGGTTGGCCTGTACAACTCTTCCCCCAAAAGGCACCTTGTAGAGTCTGTGCTGCTGTCCACAGTTCCATTCATTGGCGAGTTTGAGATGGAAGCACTCAGCATGTTTTTCAGATTCATAGGTTCATAGGTTCATACTAGGCTATCTGCCCGAGGGCATTTACAAGCCTAGCCCATCGTTTTGTGGCTTACGCCACCCCTTTAGTATGGGAACTATACCCATTATTTTGCTGTGCCTCTGTCGAGCAGTGACACTGAGGTTATCCCTGGGGTATATCTGTGATCTCCCATCCATTGGTCAAGATTTCTCTTGAACAAGGCCAGCGAGGTGCTCTGCCTCACATGTACCGGGATTTTGTTCCACAGCATAGGGAGTCTTTGGGTGATGAATCTATCCCTCCAGCACGTCCTATTAATAGCCGTGTCAAGGTTTAAGTCTCCCGCCCTTGTGGCTCTGATGGATCTAGATTTTTGAGGTGAAGCATATTCATCAAATCTGGGTTTGACATGGCCTTGTATGTTAGGCAAAGGTCACCTCTGAGCAAGCGGTAAGCGACTGAATAGAGCTGGAGTTTTTTCAGTCGGGCAGCATAGGACAGATTTTTGAGACCCTTTATCCTTTTGGTGAGGAACTTTTGTGGCCTCTCCAGCTGCTGCAAGTGTCGGGTCAGATACATTCCGAATGGGGCATTGTACTCAATCATTGGTCTGATGAGTGATGAGTAAATGGAGACTATGACCTCCCTTGATCTAGATGAGAATCCCTTCATGATAAGGTGGGCAATGTAGAAGGTCTTCCTAACTACTTTAGCTACATGGGTGTCGAATGACAGACTACTATCAACCTGGGTCCCCAGGTCCCTGATAACTTCTTCTGTGCTCAGTGGATTGCCACCTATTTGGTAGCTAGGGGTAACCTTGTTTTTCCCGAAGGGTATGACTATGCATTTTTTGGCATTTAACTTTAGGCCGTGGCTCTGGCACCAGTTATCCGTTTCTGTGAGACCCTTCTGAAGGATATCTGTATCAGATGTGTTTTCTACTATGGCGCCCAGTTTGCAGTCATCTGCAAACTTTGTCAGCCATAACCCTCCTGTGTTTGCTTGTACTTCGGAAAAGTAGATGCCAAACAAGAGTGGGCCCAGGACTGAGCCCTGTGGGACACCACTTGTGACAGGCTTTGAGTCTGACATGGCGCCAGCAACTCTGACCCTGTGGGTTCTGTCACTCAGCCAGTTTGCAACCCATCTTGTGATGTATGGGTTGACATTTAAGCTGATGAGTTTTTCAATGATACCCAAGTGGGGTATTGTATCAAAGGCCTTAGCCAGATCGAGGTAGGCTGTATGGACTGCCTTTCCCTCATCAATGGCTTTGGTGACTGTTTCGAAAAAGTCAACCAAGTTTAAAAGGCATGATCTGCCTTTGACAAAGCCAAACTGGGTTGGATCCAAAGTCTGCAAATTCCCTATGTCTTTATTTATGAGGTCCATTATGATCCTCTCCATGGCTTTGCAGATAAGGCTTGTCAAGCTAATGGGCCGGTAATTTCCAGGGTCGGTGGAGGCACCGCCTTTGTGAAGTGGTACCACAGTTGCAGTGCGCCACTCCTGGAATGTATCCAGAGGTAAGACTTTGATTAAACAGCTGTCCTAGCTGTGGGTTTAATTCCTCATTGAGTTCATGGAGCACACAGCCGGGGACACCATCAGGTCCCATGGATGCTGTGTTTTTTGCTTTGGAGAGAGCAGTTCTCACTTGGGCGCTGGAGATGTTTGGGGGGCTACAATCGTTTGGTATAGATATCTCTCCTTTTGGGGGGGGGGGGAGAAGTTTGCACTGAACCTGTCAGCCAGTATGTTGGCAATGTCTGTAGGATCAGTAATCTTCACATCATTTTGAACTAGCTCTGAGCATATCTGGGAGTTTCCTCCCAGGTTTCTAACATAGCTAAAGAAGGCCTTATGATTGTCTTTTGAGTCTTTAGCTATTTTTCTCTCGAAATTTGCTTTGGATGATTTTATGAGAGCTCTTAGTTTTTTACTTATAGTGATCAAGGGTGTCTTACCTTGTAAGGATTTTGCTCTATCTTGTAGTAGCTTCCTCCTTTTGTTGTAGAGTTTGTTTATGGCTGGGGTCCACCAGACTGGACGCTTGCCTTTGGTACAAAGAGTCTTTGTTTTGCTTGGGATTGCCTTATCCATGCAGTCCTGCAGGTGCTGGTAGAAGGCATTTGTAAGTGATTCAGCGGCTTGAGTACTGTTTTCCGCCAGCTCGGGGGCCTTAAAGGAGACCACACTAGTCTTTAGAATTGTGCAGTCGGCTTTAGAGAAGTTCTTTATTGTGGTTTTTTTTATTACGGGTGGGGGGGGAAAGAGGACCTCCAGCGAGATTAGTTTGTGGTCTGATCTCACCAGTGAGGGGTACACCTCCGGTGTTGAACATTGTGCTCCCATGTTCGTGATGATGAGATCAAGTATGTTATCTCCTCTTGTGGGGATGGTGACTAGTTGTTCCATGGCATTTGAGTTTATGAATTCCAGGAACTTTTGGGCTAGGGTGTTTGGGCTTGAGTAGTGTTCCCAGTCTATATTAGGGTAATTGAAGTCACCTAGTATGATGGTGTTTGGTGATACATTTATCCCTCTAGTGTTTTCAGGAAGGCCATGTGAGGTTCCTGAGTTTGTGAGGGTGGCCTGTAACATGCTACAATTTGCAGAGCAGTCTTGCCTATGGTTAATTGCACCTGGATGGTCTCCGATGCATCGTGCGTTGCCACCAGTCTTGAGGTGTGGGTGTCCTTGATGAATATGGATACCCCCTCCTTTCTTGGTATTGTCCGGATTTTGGGGCCGGAACGCATGATATGAGGTAAAACCTGATAGCGCTGGGGTGCTCTCAGGAGCCTTGAACCAGGTTTCTGTCACAGCACAGACATCGATGTTCTCCATACTGAGAAGGGCCTCGAGTGCGTGCATTTTGAGATTTAGACTTCTGGCATTGAGCAGCATTACCCTTAATTTTTTCCTTGTTTGTGTTCTAGGGTGGTAGGTTTAGAATTTGAGCCTTGCCTAAAAAAGGCACTATGGGGGTGGCAAGAGCCTTTGCCAATATACGGAATCCCAGGGGTGACAGGTGCAAGCCGTCCCTTGCGAAGCAGCGTGGCTTGTCCAGCATGTCATCCCAGGCAGACAGACACTGGATCCCCTTTGAATGACACCAGTGTTTAAGCCAATTGTTAAAGCTGATCATCTTATCTCTGTATTGTGGCATCATTCTTGGTGAAGGTAGGATACTGCTCAAGGTCAGGGTCATACCTGCCTGGGCTACATAATCAGAGAGCTCCTCAATGTGGGAGAAACCCCATGAAGACACAGGGAGAATGTGCAAACTCCTAACAGGCAATGGTCAGAAGTCAGGATAGAGCCTTGTAACTTGTGCATGACAGGCAAAGACCTTAACCATTATGCAAGCTGGCCCACAGCATAAACCACTAGTTGCCACAATTGGCTGCAAGCAGTGGTCAGAAAAGGCTCCAAGATCAACAGAGACCAAGCCGAAGACCTGGAAGTTCACTGGAGAAGAAAAAAAAAAAGGTACAACAGTTCAAGGAATTACTCAGGGCTCTAACTCCCCAAGAAGAGGGGGAAATAGGTGGAATTGAACAAGAAAGGCAGCGCCTAAAAACAGCATGTGTTATGACTACAGAAAGGGTATGTGGCAGAGCCAGGTATGGAAATAAGGTTCATAAGGAAACCTGGTGAACCTGGTGGCGGAATGCAAAAGTCCAGGAAGTCATCAAAACAAAGGAGGAGGGCAGCAAGAAGTGGGAGATATAAAACACTGACCAGGCTGACAAGCCAAGAAAGAAGTTGCAATAACAAAGAATTGGGCATCGGAGGCACTCTATCAACTTCTGGAAAGTGACTCAGTAAGGGGCCCAAAAACTATATCAGGTTGCAAGGCAAAGACAGAAAGATAAAGAAAACAGTCAGACACCCTTCATAAGGGATGCCAGCAACAACCTGCTCACCAGTCCACAGGACATTTAAGGCAGCTGAAAGAAGCATTTCCAGCAGCTTCAGAATGAAGAAAACCCCACAGAAGCTGTACTATCCCCGAAACAGCCTACAATGAGAGAAAAGGAGCCCACCCTAGAAGAAGTAAGAACGGCACTAAGGAAGATGAAGTCAGGGAAAGCAGCAGACTCAGAGGAGGTCAAAGCAGATATGATAAACATGCTGGGTGAGACAGGGGAGAAATGGCCCCTAAGGGTACTAATAGCAGTGTAGAGACAAATGTGAATCCCAGATCACTGGAGAATAAGTATACTCATGTCAGTGTACAAGACCAAAGGAGACATCCACAACTGTGGGCAGTACAGAGGCATCAAACTCCTATCACATTGCACAAACGTTCTGGACAGGGTAAGTGATACATGGATACGCACAGCAGTACAATGTAAGATGGGAGATGAACAGTTCGGAATCAGATCAGGATGCAGCACAATTGACCTGATGTTTGCAGTGAGACAAATACTTGAGAAGAAGCTAGAGATGAGAAGAGTGTCCAACTGGGCATTCCTAGACTTGGAGAAAGCATATGACAAGGTCCCAACAACACTGATCTGGGCAGTACTGCTGTGGTTTGAAGTCCCAGAAACATTGGTAGAATTAGTGCAGGCTATGTACAAGAACCCAATGGCTCAAGTATGAACAGTGGTCGGCCTCACAGAGGGTTTCCCAGTGGGAGTGGGTGTACACCAGGATTCAGCTTGGAGCCCACTGCTGTTCATACTGGTGATGGACTACATTAGCAAACAGGTCGGAGGGAACAGATCAACAAAGTTGATGTATGCAGACGATGTGGCATTATAGGCAGACTCTGAGCTACAACTTCAGTAAAGGATATGAGACTGGAATACAAAACTGAAGCCACATGGGATGAAACTAGGCACATATAAGACGGTGGTAATGGCAGCAAACTAGGGAAATCAGAAGAAGCCGAGAATAGAGATGGAAGGGAAGATAGTGGAACAGTTAAAACAGCTTCAAGTATCTGGGAGGGGTGGTTGAGGAGAAGGGAAGTTTGAATGAAGACGTCAAAGCTAGAACCAGAGGGGCTGCAGCAAACTGGCATAGATTGTCAGGTGCATCCTATGACAGAAGAATGCCAAAGAAGCTGAAAAGTAAGGTGTACAAGATTGTGGTGCGACCAGTGCTGCTGTATGGTACAGAAACCTGAGCAGTAAAGGCAGAACAGTTGAAGAAGCTGGAGGTGATGGAAATGAAGTGCCTGAGAAAGGTGGTAGGATGCACACTGTGGGACAGATGAAGAAGTGAGGACATAAGAGCAGAAGCCAAAGTAGCTCCTACTGCACAAAAGATCAAAGAGAACAGATTACGGTGGTTTGGACACGTGCAGAAAAGCAGAAGACAATCTGGTGAGGAAGATTTGGGGACAGACAGGAAGAAGGTAAGAGGAAGTAATGATGTCCAGCCAAGAGGTGGATGGATTGTATGAAAGAAGATCTGCGACAGTCAGGCACAAGTGTTGAAGAAGGCAGGAGTGTGGCACTAAATACAGAGAGCTGGTGGCAGTTAATACGATACCCTGACCCCATGTAGAAAAAATGGGAAAGGGGGGGGGGTTGATGATGATGACTGTCAGGGGGAGAATGTTTGGCTTCTCAGTTTAGTATTAGTTTCTGCCAATCTGTACTTCATCTATCAGTCAGACATTCTGTACTCTCTGGAGTAAGTGTTTGTATCATAAATTTACACGTTTTATCTATGGAAACCTGCAGATTATAAATGTTAGGACTGAAGGCTGCTAAAATGAGTGCAAGCCCTTATTCTGTTAGAAGAATTAGGATACTTTGACAGCAGTCACGTTTTCTCCAAAAGAAAGGTAAATGGACAATATCCAGAAGCCACCATTTATTTTATGTTGGTCTTCAAAGCATCAAGGCTATGCCAGAAACATTGTTCAGTTTTCCAAGGCATTTCTCATTAAGCCATGAGTTAATGAGCCAGTCTCACCAAATGGGTGCTCACCGACAATTTTTCTAACTTAACCCAAAATTTTGTAACGTTTGCAAAGCCCCGTGCATCAGAAAGAGGCAGTAGAAAACTGGCTCAATGGATCACAGTTCTGTGAAGAATGACTTGTCAGGACAGCCAATACCCATTCAGAAGTGGGGTTTAAAAGAATAAATGAGCTACAATGGTAAACAGTCAAATAATAACAACATAAAGAAACAGTCTTACAAAAACTATATGAAAACATATAATGCATAACAAAGGTTTCATTGGGCAAGTTCAAAAATAATTAAATGACAATGTTTAAATTTTCAGCATAAAATGTTTGTCAAAGTCACAAAAATAAAGGGAAAAAAACTATGCCAAAATGCACTCTTCACCAGGTGCTATGGACATCTTCTTGAAGAGGAAGCACTTCAGGGTCACCCTGAAAGTAGCCTTGGATTCACACAGCATGAAGAAACAAATATATATATATATAAACATACAAAGCTAATTAATTAATGAGCCTTGCACTAGCAAAGTGCCACTTTTCAAAAATTTAGCTTTTATCAACTATTATCTAAATTTAGGTTGAATTTGACACATTAATCATTAAAGATAAATATCTGCTTCTAAGAAAGAAAAAAAAAAGAGAGAGGTCTAGCGCAGTACTGTAGCACAGCAAGTACTGTACGCTTCTCCTAATAAGGACTTCTTTAAAATTATAATATACATGTAACAAACATTAATGGAGTTAGGACAATGTCACATAGAATCCCAGTCTGCAGCAGGTCCCTGGAGGGGAAGAAATAACACAGATAATATACTAAATAACGTGCAGACAGAGTAACCAGTCAAAGATGGTGGTGGCGAGGACATAGCAAGTTTTCAGGCACTTAAGCAGACCTCTATAATATATTATAATCAGCTGCTGCAGAGATATCAGGAAGGAGCAGAACAAAATAAAGCTGTTTATCTTCACTAAAAGATCACATAGAGTTCCAGTGCTATGATTACATCTCAAACTAGACTGTCAAGGATCTAAGAAACCATAAGAAGATAAGAATACAACTGTTCATAAACAGTGTTTTCAATACCCTTGCAGAAATGGAATTAATAATAATGAACTGAGAACACTATCATCAGCTTACACTACCATTATATGTGTTATTTACCAAGTCATTTAAATATGGGGAGATTCCTCAAGATTGGAGACCTGCATTTGTTATACCAATCTTTAAGAGAAAGGGGAGTAGGACAAACCCAGCGTCATACAGACCTACAAGTTTAACTTTCAGTGTAGAAAATTAATGGAAAAGGTTATTTTGGATAAATTGCCAAGATTCAAAAGGCTGGGACTTCAAACCATATATCAGCATGTCGAAAAAAGATCTACAACCACCTCTAACAGGATGTGCTATTACCTGTATTACTGCTATAAATGAAAATTATGATATGCTGTAATTTATACAGACAAGCATGCGACAAGGTCATGCACAAAACATTGAGCAAATAATTAGAACAACCAAGCATCGACATCCTCTTGGTAAGACGGACAGCTGCATGGCTTACAAACAGGACATGGCAAGTTTCATGCAGCAGCTGGACATGTGAAATTCTAGGTTACAATCAGCTTGCCCCACAGCATTCTGTCCTAGACCCATACTTTATTTACTTATTTATTATTTGTTTACCAGGATAGTCCGACTGGACATGTACATTTACAGTGGAGGCCCGTGGAGAAAAGCTCCACATTCAGTACAGAAAAACAAATAGTTGTACAATATGATCATCTATTCAGAAGCAAAAAATTGACAATTGATAAAAATACAACTTTTGATACAAAAAACAAAATTAGACACTAAATAAAAAATACAACTTTCGATAGAGAAACAGAAATTGACACTAGATAAGCATTATAACTGACTATAGACACAGACAGAGACTACTTAAAAATTAATTAGTGTAAGTTTAGCATGAGCTAGAATAACTATTAGAAACTTGAGTAGAAAATAAAATTCCTGATACTGTAGAAAAAATTACAGGGGGAATAAAATTGATATGAAGCTATCTGGTGTGGCAGAAACAGTGATGATTAGGTAATGCATGGACATAGCCTGGAATTCATTAAGTGTAATTTAAGTGAGTTTTTGAACAGCATAATAGTGGCAGCAGAAGATAAAGCAGGGAGGAAGGTTATTCCAGGATTTAAACAACGAAAAGTGACTCAGAGGGCGACACAACAATAACAAGTTGCTAAAACGAAAACGTACACTTGTCTTGACGTTTATGCTGTGTGGATACTCAAATTTGTTTGGAGTGAATTTCAGCCGTCTGCTGGGGCTTTATTGTGTTGCCCTCCGAGTCACTTTTCATTGTTTAGTGGTGGTTTTTGTGACTATGTGGACTAATATTCCAGGATTTAGCTATGTTATATGGGAGAATAGGGCTTTACCGGCACCGGTGTTTAGGTTGCATCCTTCAGATTTATTTTTCATCTGATGCGTTCTATAGTCTCTATGCAAATGACTTGAAAATGGGTAAATTGATCATAACTGTTACAGATAAGGCATATATGAAAAAGGACTTGACAAAATTGACCATTTGAGCACAGGATAATAATATGTTGACTGTAGTTGCCTCAGTGGTGCAGCGGTAGCGTTGTCGCCTCACAGCAAGAGGTACTCCCATTCGATTCTCGGCTGGAGCGCCTTCTGTGCGGAGTCTGCATGTCCTCCCCGCGGTAGAGTGGTGTTCAAAAGACATGCGTGAACGGGCGTGACTTCGTTGAAGGTTATGCGTCGGGCTGGCAACTCGGCACTGTAAAAATCTTCTGCCAAACATTAGCGGACCAGAGTTCCGCTGTGGCGACCCCTAACCAGGAAAAGCCGAAAAAAGAATAATAATATGCTGATTAATATATCAAAACTAAGCATATAACACTTAGGTGACAGATATTAAAAGGTGGACATTTTAACACTTAAGGGAATAAGTGTTTTGGTATATTGGCAGGCTATAAGGGCATTATTGTCTATGCCTGAAATATCTGTATGCCTGGGAAGACATGATCGACAAACCACGATGCTTTGCCAGAGATGGTCTGCACCTGTCACCCCTGGGATACAGGTTGCTGGCTAAAGCTCTTGCCACCCCTATAGTGCCTTTTTTAGACAAGGTTCAAAGGATAAAACCACCACCGTAACAGATACAAGCATGCAAAATCCGAAGGTAATGCTGCCCAATGCTAGAAGTCTAAACCTCAAAATGCACCCTCTCGAGGCACTCCTAAAAATGGAGAACATAGATATCTGTGCAGTGACTGAAACCTGGTTCAAGGCTCCAGAGAGCACCCCTGCACTACCAGGCTACAATTCTTACCACACTTTTCGGCCACAAAACCAAGACCAAAACACTAAAGGTGGAGGAGTGTCCATATTCACCAAGGATATTCACACCTCCAGGCAAGTTGCCCAACACAATGCATCTGAAGGTGCAACTAACACTAGGTAAGACTGCAATCCAAATTGTAGCTTGCTACAGATCCCCCACCATACCCAAAGATTCTCAATACACCTTCCTAAACATACTGGAAAATATTAAGATACAACCAAACACCCTAAATACTAGGTGATTTCAACTACCCTGCCATTAATTGGGAAAACTACTCGGGTACCAACTCCTTTTCCCAACGGTTCTTGGAATTCATAAATTCTAACGCCCTGCATCAACTAATCCATTGTCCCACCAGGGTCTCCAATATCCTAGACCCCGGTCATTACCAACATGGGAGATAGATGCTCCACACCAGTGGTCACCCCCTCATTGGTCAGGTCTGACCATAAGCAAATCACCCTTGACATCCATATCCCACCCCCACCCCCCAGTAAGGAAACCTCCTTAAAAAATTCTCCAAAGCCAACTTCATGCTACTGAAGCCAGAAGTGACAAACTTCACAACACCCATGCAGACGGGATCTGGAAGTTCGACTGCAGAATTCTACACTAAGGCACTGTACGAGCACATCCACTCGTGCATGAATACTGCCATCCCAAATAGAACCAAGATGCTCTTCTCCAAAAAAAGGAAGCCAATCTGGTGGTCCCCTGCTATAAACAAACTATACAACAGAAGGAAGAAACTGTTGCAGAAAAGAGGAAAATCCCAGGATGCAAAAAAAACTCCTTCACCAGCCTCAGTAAGAAGCTGAGATCCCTCATAAAATCCTCAAAAGCTAGTTACGAAAATAAAATTGCCAAAGATTCCAAAGACAACCACAATGCATTCTATAGTTATGTCAAGAATTTAAATGGCAATGCTCAGATGTGCTCTGAGCTACAACAGAATGGCATTAAACATACTGATCCCATGGATATTGCCAATATCCTGGCAGATCGATTTAGTGCCAACTTTACTCCCCTCTCACCTCCTAAAGGGCCCATCTCAATACCAAAAGATTGCCAAATTCCGATAATCACAGCCACACAGGTAGAAACAGCACTCTCCAAAGCTAAGAATACAGCATCCATGGGACCAGATGACATCCCAGGCTCTGTACTACATAAACTACAAAATGAACTGGCACCCCACCTAAGTGTCATGTTTAATCATAGCCTCACCTCAGGCTTCGTGCCCACTGAGTGGCGTACAGCTACAGTTATCCCGCTCCACAAGGGAGGATCCACCTTGGATCCCGGGAACTACCGTCCCAGTCTGATAAGTCTGATCTGCAAGGGCATGGAACGCATTATCATGGAACTTATAAACAAAGACATTGGCAACCTCCAGACACTGAACCCCACCCAGTTTGGGTTTGTGAAGGGCTGATCTTGTCTCCTGAATCTGATTGACTTCTTCAAATCGGTGTCCAGAGCTGTGGACGAGGGTAAGGAGGTCCACACAGCCTATCTGGACCTCGCCAAGGCCTTCGACACCATCCCCCACTCTGGAATCATAGATAAACTTACTAAGCTGGGCATAAATCCCTACGTCATTCGATGGGTTGCCAACTGGCTTACTGACAGAACCCAGACTGTAAAAGTAGCCGACTCCAAATCCAGCTCCATACAAGTGACAAGTGCAGTACCTCAGGGTTTAGTCCTGAGATCACTCTTGTTTGGCATCTACTTCTCTAAAGTACAGGCCAACACAAAGGGACTCTGGCTAACAAAGTTTGCAGATGACTGCAAACTGGGAGCCATTATTGAATCCCCAAATGATGTGGATATTCTACAAAAGGGCCTTACAGAAACAGATGCCTGGTGCCAGAGCCATGGGCTCAAGCTTAATGCCAAGAAATGTATAGCCATCCCCTTTGGAAAAAAACATGTACCCATGAACTACCACATAGGTGACAGGACACTAAACATTGAAAGTGTGATGAGAGACTTAGGGACACAAGTGGACAGTGGTCTCACTTTTGATAACCACATCGCCACAACAGTCAGGAAATCCTTCTACGTGGCACACCTCATCACTAAGGGCTTTTCATCCAGAAAAAAAAAAAAAAAAAAAAAAAAGAGGTCATTGTCCCACTGTACTCATCCCTCATTAGACCCATTATAGAGTATAATGCCCCATTTGGTATGTACCTCACAAGACATCTGCAACAGCTGGAAAGGCCACAGAAATACCTCACTAAAAGAATCACAGGCCTAAAGCAGATGCTATATGCCGACAGTCTATAAAAACTCCAGCTATACTCTGTGGAATATAGTCTACTCAGAGGCGATCTCTGCTTAACATACAAGGCCATGTCAAACCCTGAGCTGTTGGACATGCTCCACTTAAAGAAATCCCAATCCCTCAGAGCCACATGCTCCAAGGATCTAAACCTTATCATCACAATGAACAAAACATGCTGGAGGGATAGGTTCCTAACCCAGAGACTCCACATACTCTGGAATAGACTGCCCATACATGTCAAGCAGAGCACCTCATTGGCCCTCTTCAAAAGGAACCTTGATGATTGGATGGGAGACAGGAAATTCACCCCGGGGATCATGTCAGTCGCCCTGCTAGACAGGGGCCCAGAGAAGTAAATAGTGTGAGAAAAAATTTCCAGGGAATTGTTATGGCTAGGCTTGCATAGGCCTTAGGGCCGATAGCCTAGTACCAACCTATGAACCTATATATGTATTTATGCATGCATACATACAAGTAATTCAGCCAACAAGGTAATCAGAATTACAGAAAGTGGACATGTAACCAGCTATAAACATGTTAACTATGAAATATAAATTACCACTCCTGAGTAAAATTCTAATGCTTAAATCATTGTTACAAGTGGTAAAGTTGTTCTCCACTTTACATTAATCTACTATAGCCAAATTGTGCAGTTGTTCTCCTGTTGGTGTCTGTGGTCTCTCTGCCTAATGTTAACCACCACAATTTTATATTATAGCAGATGCTGATGCAGTCAGCTCCTGCTGAATTAAACAACTGCTGCCAGACAATTAGTGTACTGACCAGCTTATTATACAGACTAGTGGGGTTGTACCACTCAATATACTTTTTAATATTGTACGCCATCAGCAAAAGTGCAACAGGACTGCAGAAGGAGACGTTTAAGCAAAATGTGAGAATGCTGGGTTCAGTTAGACCTTGCATCATTGCATTAATCACAAATATCATCTTAAGCTTCATCTCAAGCCATACAAATGACAGATGTATACCACAGTTCAGCGTTTTGTCAGTACCTAAACCAGTGAGTGACGGAACACTTGAGGCTTCAGCTGCAGGCAAAGTAACTTTACCCACTCTGTCAAAAGTACCATCAGGAACAGGTCATGCATATACAGTCAATACACTACTGCAAAAAGGAAAGACACTGCCAAGCCCACTACAGCTACTAGGCAAGAAACACAAGAACAAGAGTATTAAGCAAATCACTACACTGGAAGCGAGATTTCAGATTCCATCATCATTCAAAAGAAAAAAAAATCTTTACAACACAGTGGAGTGGTCAGAGTTGCAAGTCCCGTGTCACATAAGTTGGTACACCTACTTTATTAGAAACTGCATTGCTTGCTCATTACTGATTACAGTTTTGTAACCTCAGACTGAACTGTTTGTGTATGTGTCTGCCTCTGATAGCAGAAAGATCACCAGGCTTCTACACAAGTTCCAAGAGCAGGGACTATTACATCAAGAACATCTGATGCAAAATAAAATTAATTAATAAAATCAGAAAATCTTAAAATAGCAAAACCCTAACCTGTTACAACTGGAAATAAAGTCAAAGTCACTGTTAGCCAAGTGTCCTTTCAAATTGACAGTTCTGAAATAATGCTCCTTTTTTGCAAAAATCATGATTATAAATCAGCCCCCCTTTTCCCCATTTCTCTACATGGGGTCGGGGTATTGTGTTAACTGTTGCCAACTCTCTCGATTTAGTGCCACACTCCTGCTTTCTTCCCGTTTGGCAGGTTGGTTTTACGTCCAGCTTTCACTCAACACAGCTATCCAAGGTAACCCAGGCTGGGCAACTAGACTGCGGCCAGCCAGTAGCTTATTGACCCAGGGCTGCTGGGCTTTATGGTGGACACACACTGGCCAATAGGGGAACATATACCCCTCCCACCATTAGCATGGGTCCCTGGCGTGGTTCAGAATAGGCCGGGTCCTCAATCCACTTATCACCGGTAACTACCCATGCCCATTTTTGGCGACATTAGTCAACATGACCGAATCACCAAGAGCCATATTTTACACCGTTGAGTGGCTAGAAATGTGTAAAAGTTAATTTTAGAAGATAAAATGTTTAAAATATAATGGGTTATTATAAGAGTACGAGATAATAGTTTTACTTCTCTAACGTCTAAGTGTTGCTTTTTAATATCATTTATACAACACCCATTAATTTTTCTCAATTCTAGTCAATCTTACCACTATGTTCGTAATTTTGTTATGCAATCCTTTTGTATATATTTTTGGATGAAATACGATGATACATTTTGTACCCTCGCTCAGGTCATGGCTGAAAAGGGTCAAGAGACCAGTCCACTTACCTGTAGAGCAAATAGTATATAAGCAAATTGTAAATATGTAGTACCAACTAAGTGTAATAAAGCCATGTCAGCGACCTCTTATATAACACACAAGCAGCTACAAGGTGACTACAGAGTGAGAATTTCAGAATTGCATCCATCTACCATTAGTCAAACAGAATCTGCACATAAACACATACTCTTTACATTTTTAAACCAGTAGACTTCACCATAGTAAACCTAAACAATTTAAGATTAAAGAACATAGCAGCAAAAATAAATATGCAACTATGCACGTTAGACACCATGATGGTGAGAAATCGATAAATATTGGACCATGACTTACGTCTACCTAGAAAGTGACCTACAATGATACAAGTGTCCAAGTGGATCTGTCAACTTGCATATCTCCACTCTATGGAACACCAAATCAGACTACTGCACTACACAAAATTGTGAGCTTGCCTAAGAGTTAAGGACTATACTGTAACCTGCAGCAGTAAGATAATTTATGGACAGCATAAAACATAACTATTTAAATGCTACCTGTCTGTTCAAGAACAGAGTAGAGTCACATAACACAATCACCATTAGGGATCAACTTCTGAAAGATCAATTTGAAATGGAAATCAGAACAGATATGCCTGCATTATTCTTCCACATGCTGGCAACTACTAGCTTTTTCTATGTTTCTTCTCAACATGCTAGCAAGTGTTTTTGATCTTAACCAGACTCTGAATACCACTTCACTGTTCATTCCACATAAGAGTTTAAATATTTGCAATAGGAGGACAAATATGCAAATCATCGATCCATACCTTATAAAAAATAGATTCAGTATAAACAATTCTTAGAAAACTATTCTACAGGAATACCTTAAAAAGCCAGGTTCATTTTGTAAATACAACTTGCAATACACTATTAGAAGAATACTTTTTTTCTGTAGTTACCTCCTTTCTAAACTTGCATTAACCACCTTGAATAAGAAAACCCTACTATGTAGAAATAGAAAAGATTCCTTCATATTTCACCAGACTTCTAGAAATGAAACAGACGAAACCTTAAATGAAACATTCTTATATAACATATTGAAAACTATAGAACAATTATAAAGAAAAATAAAAATAATCACAACTTAAAATTCTTCTAAAATGCATCTTAAAATTCAATACTGTTAAATGCTTACAATACTCATAAAAGCAAAAGGACTTGGCTATTCTTGTACATTTCCAAATATTAAAAACGTGAAAGTTAATTGAGCTAATTACCAAAGATTAATTTTATTGCTAAACTTACAAAATTCACACACATAACATGCAATATCTCCACACTGTCAACATTTTTTTTTCTTGTAGGCATGGAGCTTTTACGTTCTACCATTCACAACCCAGTCAGAGAACCATCAGCTACCCTAAAGTCCCTAAAAGGAGACATACCCATTAATGCAACTGGACACAAAAAACATTAGGGAAAAAAAATACACACAATGCAGTTTAGACTGGCCACAAGCAATACTGCAAATTGCCTAGGTGGATGTCATTACAGAGGCAAGATCCTTCATTACAATTACTTCTGTGGCTTGTGAAATATCAGATTAAAAGAAAAAAATGGCTTTAAAGCGTAAAAAGACATTTATTAACACTGACATTCAGTTCAGTAAGTGCTTTTGTCATCCACAGAAGAAATCTTATCAAAGCAGTTTGTTTTCTTTTAAAGTGATTACATGTGATTATTGCTATTGTATCCTTTCATTCCAGTACTGACATATATCAGGTATTTGACTAGTTATACAGAAAATGTTTATAACAAATTATTCTTTGCAGAACGTACAAAATGTGAGTTCTTTAAAAAAAGCTTTAGAAGTTATTTATTGTATTGGAAAACAATAAGGAAAATGATTTAGAAATTGCTTGCTAAGTTATATGAAGCTGTGTGGCTCCAATCTTTCATTTATCTTTAGTCTTCAATTTAACCTGCATTTTAAATTAAAATCATACTCAACTCAGGTTATGTAATTTTAGTAATCTCATAAGGACAGTCTTTCCATTCATTGTCTATGTATTTCCGGTTTTATATTTATGTGTTGGCAAACATAAAATAATAATAATAAATACAAATACATTTTCACAGAGAATGTTGGCATGTGGCTAACTGTGAAAAATCGCTGCACTCATTGCTGCAGGTCAAAACAACAGACAAAAACAGAATGTTAAAATACACAAAATAGCACATTTAATGAAATGCTTGTCATCTTGTAAACTGGCTGCCATGCAGTTTGAAACTTTAGTAAATATTCTAAACTAAAGATTTGCCTTTTGGTATCTAATGAAAACAAAAAGAAGGATAGTCAAACAATTAATGAGGATTCCCAACCGAAAATCCATGCAAGCACAACATTACAGTGTTGTGAATAACTACTACAAAAATTACTTTGAAAATGTAGGCAAATCATCATTAAAATGAGTGTCCTCAAGGAAGAGGAACAGAAAGACTGTCACTTGCCTGTCTGATGCTAAAGTAGAATCTATGAAAAACAGAATGAAAAATCTGCACAGCTACATCAGAAAGTACAGATGTATAACCCGCATATGTGCCATGCAGGGATGAAGCCTAGTTTATGACCCAAAATGAACACAGTTTGACCAGCAGCTCAGGCAATGGAAGAATCACTTAGGGAACAGCTGAACTGAGATGCTTGGGTCAACTTGATCAGTCTCCAAAAAGGGAAATGGTGGTCTGGAAGTAAGGGAACTATGAAAGTTTGCCAATCTTAAAAAAGAGAGAGAGTGAATGCAAGTGGCCAAACTGCTCCAAAAGCTTACATGATGCAAACAACCACAGGGCCAGGATAGGGAACACGGGCATCCCTCGTAGGTGTGTGCATGGGAGCACAAACACAGCAGGTGTTTTACACAATGATCCACTGGTGAAACAGGTGCTCACGCCAGACATGGAAGAATGGGGTTAGTGACCCATCCACTAAAGCTCTTATGGCTGCCTATATGACAGTTTCCAAGGATGGGTGATGGTCAGCAGGTACCCAATAAGAAACACATAAAAATAAACCACATGCCCCAAAATATTAAATGTGCCTTCTCAAAAAGAAAAGGTAAGGCTTGCTCCCCAAGCCTTAACAGTAAGTCTAACCTCAATGAAATAACTACAGTTATTGAATCACAACCAACACGTATCAAACAGACTGCCCATTTTATCAATTGACCAAGAAGATACTGGTTGCCAAGAAATTCACTGTAAAATACTCTAAAAGTAGATGAAGAAACCTCTTCATTTCTCTCTGCCAATAGCCTCAACCTCTCTCCTAAGGTTGTATACAATGGAACAAGAAATTTAGCATTTCCTTAGGAATTTTTGTCATCAAACTCAAATAAACTTAACTCACTTAATGAGATTACACTGAATGCACAAGTGATGGTACTACATAATGCCAGCAGTAAAGGACTTGTATCTTATTTTTAATACTGCAGCAGGAAATGGGTAATCAGCACTGCTTACAACTTTGATGTCTGCCCAAGTACTCTCCGCACTACCCACAATGCACCCAGGATTGCCCCTTCTGTAGTTTGTATGGAGTTAAATGTACTGGTAAAATAAGGAAGCTTGGGCATTACTAGCACATTTAGCAGCACTACCTTTCCTTGAGGAACTGCGGTGGTGGTGCTGTGGTAGCGTTGTCTCCTCACAGTAAGACATTGTCCTGTTCGATTCTCAGGTAGAGCGTCTTCTGTGTGGAGACATGCGTGAATGGGCGTACCTTCGTTGAAGGTTGTGCGTCGGGGCCGGCAACACGGCACATAAAAATCTACTGCCAATCATTAGCGGACTGGAGTTCCGCTGTGGCGACCCCTAACCGGGAAAAGCCGAAAGACACGACAACCTTTCCTTGAGGACACAACAGTTTGTTATATTACAAAAAACCTGATCTGATAATGACAACAGCAAAACAAGTAAATGGGCATAATGCTTACTTTATCAGAAAG
Source organism: Protopterus annectens (assembly GCF_019279795.1). Classification (NCBI taxonomy): domain Eukaryota; kingdom Metazoa; phylum Chordata; order Ceratodontiformes; family Protopteridae; genus Protopterus; species Protopterus annectens. The sequence goes on from NC_056734.1 coordinate 812,333,631, forward strand.
CACCCACTGCCCTCCCCGAAAAGTTCTCATCATAACTTAAATCTTTTTTTCTCCAGTATTAATGTTCCAGTGAGACTCCAAGATGTTAATTTTCTAATTTGTTAAATTCACAAACAAGGTTTTCTTCTCACTCATGTAATTTTATAGAGACAAAGAATGCACTGTGGCAAAAAGTGTCTTCACCATGGAATCTCGTCCCTTCCATCAACTTGCACTGAGAGTAGCTTGACTGTCAGAAGTGTCATTGTCTTCTGAAATGACAGCCTCTTTTGTTACTGGCCACCTCTCTTGTATCTTTTTACTATACATTTGAATGTTAAAGTTTGAAAAGCAGCTTATTTAGTACTTTTTTTCCAGAATTGACATGTTTTCTAACTAACACGTGAAGCTGGTCTATGTGGAGACATGTGTAAATGGGCGTACCTTCGTTGAAGGTTGTGTGTCAGGGCTGGCAACTCGGCACGTAAAAATCCACTGCCAATCATTAGTGGACTGGAGTTCCGCTGTGGCGACCCCTAACCAGGAAAAGCCGAAAGACAGAACAACAACATGCGAAGCTGGTTATCTTTGATGGATACAGGACTCACATGCATGAAAAGATTGCCTCCATGACAGAAATTTAAATCATTTAGAATAAATGCAAGTATAAACAAAAAGCAGTAAAAAATTCACACAATGAATTTTTAAACTCACCATAATAAAAAAAGAAAGAAACATTGCTTGGAATTGTTGTAGTGAGTGACAAATATGAAGACTAATAGAATGTACCCCACGACATGAACAGTTTGGATTCAGATTAGGATGTAGTAAAACCAGTTCAATGTTTGCAGAGAGACAGATAATGGAGGAGGAATCCAAATGTGCGTTCCTTGGCTTGGAAGCATACGACAAGGTCCTAAAACACAATACAGTCCTGTGACAGTTCAAAGTCCCAGAAACACCAGAAGAATTACCACAGCCTATGTACACGGGCTCAATAACACAGGCACAAACATTGCATGGACTCAAAAAAAAAGTTTCCCAGTGGGGATGGATATATATCAGATGATGTGTCACTGTAATAGGAACTTGAACAAATGACAGAGGACGACAGCACAAAACTGAAAGTACACAGGATGAAAACAGGAGTACAGGCAAGACAGTGTTCTTGGCGGGAGGGGATAAGAAGTTGAAAAACGAGACAAAAGGGAAAACAGTTGTAGTTGATGAGAAAAGAAAACTGAAAAAAAAAAAGAGGTCAAAGCTAAAATCAAAGTTGCTGCAGCCAGCTGTCAGGGACTGCATACAGCAGAAGAAAGCCAAAGAAACTAAACATACAAAACAGTGATGTAACCAGTTTTTCTAAATGGCATAGAAACATGGGCAGTGAAGGCAGAGCAGCAGCAGCAGAAGTCTGGGGTCTTTAAATGAAATGTCCAAATTGTATAAAGCACACTGTAGAACACACAAATAAGGACCAGAGTTAAGGCCAATATAGCCCCAACTGCAAAAAAGGTCTACAAGAACACATTATGTTGGTCTGTTCACATATACAGGAACGCAGATCATGGTTTGATTAAGCAAATTTGGGAGACAGAGACTGAAGACAGAAGGACATCTAAACAATTGAAGGATGTGTGGTGCAAAAGATTGACGAGAGATGGGCATGACTGTCAAAGAAGGTAAGAGAGTGCCTCTGAATGGGGGAGGGGTGATTGAATTCAACAGCTGACAACACTCCAATGACACGTTAAAAAAAAAAAATGGAAGAAGGGGTTTATGATGAAACAAAAATTTTACAGAGGGGCTTCACCTCCACTTTTGAGGAAGGGAGGGGGACTGCATCCTTCCCGTTGCTACTATCTAAGTATAGCAATTCAGTACTGCTGTACATTACAGAATTTGCCGAAATACAGTGATATTGACTTTTTGATACAAAACACATCTATCCTAGATGAGTGATCACACTTTCTACAGTACCGATTATCAAGGTCTT